>NC_057812.1:317754082-317767595 GCF_018294505.1 Triticum aestivum
CGGCGGGAGCGGGCGGCGGCGAACAGAGAAGCGAGGCGGCGAGCCGGGCAGCGCACGGCGGGGATCCGGCGCGCGGAGCCGGCGAGGTCGGCGGGCGGCGGCCGGTGGCGTGCGGCATGGCTGCTAGAGCGGTTGCCGGTGATGCTCCGGCGAGCAAGGCGGAGGTGGAAGGACGCCGGCGCTCGGGCGGATCGGGCACCGGCGCGGCCCGGTTCGGCCCGGGGGCGGGCCGGCGATGGGCCCCGCGGGCCCGGTGGCACGGAGGAGAGAGAGGGCCTGCGGTGGAGAAGTGGCGGCATCCGATTGGTCCGGCGCGGCGGTTGGACATGTCCGGACGGTGGAATATTTGTCCGACGGCGCGAGATGGAAGGTGGTTAGGGTTTCGCCCGGAAATTTCGGAGAGTAGCATATATTTATAGGTAGAGGGAGCTAGGAGAGTCCAAATGAGGTGCGGTTTTTGGCCACGCGATCGTGATCGAACGGCCGAGATGATGGAGGGGGTTTGGATGGGTTTTGGGCCACTTTAGAGGGGTGTTGGTCTGCAACACACACAAGGCCTTTACGGTTCCTCGGTTAACCGTTGGAGTATAAAACGAAGTCCAAATGGCACGAAACTTGATAGGCGGTCTACCGGTAGTAAAACAAGGCCTCTTGGCAAATCTCGGTCCAATCCGAGAACGTTTAACACCTGCTCACGAAAAGAGGCAAAAGGGGGCGCCGGAAGACGTTGGAGCGCCGGTTTGCAAAACAGACAACGGGGAAAATGCTCGGATGCATGAGACGAACACATATGGAAATGCGATGCACATGATGACATGATATGAAATGCATGACACGCAAACAAATGACAATGCAACTACAGCGAATAACTGGAAGACACCTGGTGCAACAGTCTCGGGTGTTACATCTAAGAAACCCTTTTTATGCATGTCATATGTTACTTTCATTGCTTGCATCGAAGTCATGATAAAATGGTGACCACTTGAGGTGGTTTGCCTCCGTTGCTTTTCTTGTTGATACCTGCATGATGCATGACCCTACCCTTCTATGAGGGTTATGCGAGTGGGTGTAGTTAGGATGCTAAGCAGCTGCTACGCAAATGGGTTGGGTATATGCATGGTGATGGAAGCAAGATTGTTTACAAAAACTTTTTGAAAACCCCATCGGCTGCCACTTATCCCTAAGGGAGATAATGAGTTGGGTAACCACTTGACACTACTACTGTGTGTTGTTATCAAAACGGACTGGTTTAAGTTGCGACCGTTATTCCAACCTTACATGCGCAACCACTCTACCCTTGTATGGGAAAGGGAATTATTGATTACCTAGGACGATACTAGCTTGGAGCCCGCATTACTAGTGACGGGAGAGTTGTTGTTGTGCTCTCTCGGGACGGGGACGTGCCAGGTAGGGCTGCCATGACTGTTTTCATAGGGCACCGGACACACCGTTGGTACCCCGTGCTTGTGATGTGAGATGATTATGGAGCGTGGCTCCACGAAATTGTTATGTGATAATGTTGGACACGGGGGTTACTTCCAATCGAGTGGACCCTATGTTAGTGTCGTCTAGGAAAAGATAGTGATCGGCTGCTTACCCCGGGTACTTGAGGTACCGTGGGTCATGGAAGACACGAAAGGTTCCCGGATCTTGTGGGTAAAGTGTGCAACCTCTGCAGAGTGTAAAACTATTCGAATAGCCGTGTGCACGGTGAAGGACAGTTGGGTAACCGCTCTTGGGCTACGTCCACATGTTTACAAACCAGTGTGTGTGTTTGGATAAGTGGGAAGAACTACTTGGGTCAAGTCCAAGGACTTGACATGGATGAGTTGGGTTGGAGCCCACTCCCTTTATGTTGATATATGTAACCAGTCCCTATGGTTACTTGAATTCATACGAGGCATGATTTACCAGTTATTGAACATGTCATAACACAACAAAATTAGCTTTCTGCAAAAAAAATTACCTATGTCATGCATTGTTGTATCTTGAGCCAAAACATGGGTTGCTTGCGAGTACATTCAAATAACTCATTGGCTTGCCACTGGTTATTTTATTGGCCAGGCATGAAATAACAGGATATGATGAAGAATACTTCGGTGACGAACACGCGAGCTAGGACACTTCCCAGTCAGACTGCCTGTAGGGTTAAGGCATATGGCATGGGTCCAAGTTATCGACAAAGATTTCCGCCGCGAAGTTATACTCAAGACTCGACCATAACGGTCATAATTTATGTAAGACGGTATGTATGGATGTAAGACTCTTGTTATTCAGCTTCTATGTGATCAGTGAGCATTGATCTCTGGGATCACTGTACATGTGCATTCGGTGATCACGACTTATGAGTCGGGGTCCCCACAGCCTCGTTGTTGGCGGGGTGGGCCTTGGCAGAGTAGGGCCTCGCCGAAGCTGGCGAGGTCCTCCGCCTCGGTGCCAGGGGGCGGTGCCTCGGCGGAGCCGGCAGTGTTATCTGCCTCATTGTTGGTGCCACAGGGCCTTGGCGGAGCAGGGCCTCGTCGACGCCAGCGGAACAGGGACTTGTGGAAGCCGACATTGTCCTCTGCCTCGTCCTCGGTCTCGCTAAACAGCGCCTCGCCCGCTTCATCACCCTCTTTGTAGGTGGTCACAGCCTCCGCCATCCGCATGTGGTACCGCCAGCGCTAGAGGTGGCCCTCGCGGGCGGAGCGGTACGAGTCGAGTAGCGCCTCCTGCTCTGCCCGCTCCACGGCGATCTGCTCCTCCGCCTATAGGTGCTCCTAGAGGAGATGGTGGTTGTAAGCGGCGTTGGCCTACACCTCCTGGAACTGCTCCTCACGCTTCCTCCTCACCGTGTCCATGTATTGGGCACGGGCCTCGCTGATGGTCATGGTGCAATGCACTGGCGAGGATGGCGCAGAGGAGGGGGTTGGTGCCGGATCGTCGACTACCATGTTATCCATTGGGACGTCGTCATCCTCTGGTTGCCTGCCTTCCAGCCAATCGACATCAATGTTTTCCATCCTGGAGCGCAAGGAAGCCATGGTGGGGAGTAGTGGTGTCGACATGAGAAAGGGAACGGAGGCGGATGACTGCGGCTATGGCTTCACAACAGTTTATATAGAAATCATGGGTGGCGGAGGGATGGACGTGTGGTGTCGGAGTAGTCGCCTCGGCAACCGCATATCATTAATGTGGGCGGCAGATGGACGGACGCACGGCACTTGTGTCATTCAAAGGCGGAGCAATCGCCTGCACCCGGGAAGCGGGGCGGGCGGTGCTGACCGTTTCGGGCGGAAAGCACGCACGGGAGAGGGAGGCAGTCTGGCTGGGCCACGGCAGTCAGACTCGTGCTTGGCAGCGGGTCGGTCCAGTAGCCAGACAAACTGGCTCGCCAGCGAGCTCGCCGAGCTAAGCGTCGACAATCGTAGGATGGACGTAGCTTCCGACCAGGAGCCGGCGCCATTGTCCAAGCAGGTTCATGTCGTGTTCACCATAGAACAGGTGTAGCCGTACTTCGACGCCCTAATGGCGGAAGAGCTACCAGTGCAGGAGGACCTATGATGCAACCTCCGTATCCTCAACGAGCACTGGTGAACAAGCGAACAACAATCCGTCGCGGACATGTGGCCCTATGATCCTGGCTTCCTTAATGAGCAACGGGCGCTGTATCAAACCATCAGTAGGGCCCGCGAGGCCCTCTCCGTCGTCCTTCGAGTTGTTGCCCCTGCCGTGGCGCCGCCGTCTCGCGTTCTCAACATGGTCAACGGACATGAGGAATGAGGAGATGACATTACTTGGAGAGAATGACAGTGGGGACCCACCAGGGCCATTGCCGCATGTACGCAAGTGCCTCCTTATTATATACAACTATAATATTTTTTTGCTTCATGCTGGTTTCCTGAAATCACGATCCCACACCATTGTCAACCTATGTAGTCAATAAACTAGATAATTGCACAAGGAGCGGCCGACTGCTGGGACCAAGCAGCTCGAGCAGTATTTGTGTATTTGAGGTGTGAGCACGGCAGAGTTTTTCTTGAGTGATGTTTTCGTTGTTGTTCATAGGAGACCGGGGTATTAACTGGGCGGGCTATGGCCCATCTATCCCAGGCCAGATATCCAGCCTAGATATTAATTTTTTTCAAGTTGAAAATGGCTAGCCCAGCTATACTTTTTTTGAGGAATACCCAGGCAAGGTCAACTTGTTATTCTCCGCCCCGCTGGGCTACAAATCTTTCCAAGGATAGATGCATTAGGCTTAACAAGGAAATTGGATTCAAGAAATAATAAATGGGATGTCATTATAAAAGCTGGGCAGTAACTATAAAAAAATGCACCAAACCGTAATTAGTTTATATATATTTTTGGATTTTGAAAATTTTAATTTCATTAATGGTTGCGCGCGCAATATTGAAATTGTATTTAATCTGACTAGAAATTTCGGGATAAAAATATTTTTGATCCCATCAAAATGTGGGAAATTTTATTGAATTATGTTTTGAACGGTTGGTTGAAATTATTAATTGTTTTCCTAGCTAGAAAATGGGATGTACTTTTAACAAACTATAAATGGGTTGTAGTAAATTCCATTAGAATTCAAAAATGGTTTGTACATTCTTGCAAATCGCAAATGGGCTATAAGCTCTCCGCCACACACTTGTGGGCCTACTAAGTTGACGCGTCCCCTAGAAAATGTAAGTTGATGCGTATGCAAGGCTGTGTAAACTTATAGTCAACACACGGTTCTAGCAGCAGTGCCCGTTGGATGTCAATCCAATGGATGTCTTGCTTCTTCTTCAATCTCAGATATTCTAGCTTCAGCCGCCCAAAAAATGATTCCTCCCACTGACATCTGGGGCGCACCGTTTTGGAGGCTGACCTGTGGGCCTACTAAGTTGACGCGTACCAAGGGCTTTGTCAAGTTAGTCAATATAAACGATTGTAGTTGTAGAGACTGTAAGATGTCCATCCAACGGCCGTAGTGCTTCTTCAACCTCTGGTCTTCTTTCTCCAGCCACCCAAACCACCGCCGGTGGGACTGCCTGCTCCCTCCTCCCATGCTCGGCTGTGCTGCCGCACAAGCCACACGGCCCCACCCTACTCCATTGCTGGCCAAGCCATTCCTCTACTCACCCACACCTCCTGTTATTTTCCAATGACGATAGCCGGACCAGTAAACCCTCGTACTCCCCACCGCGTGGGCAACCACTACCGAGTCTTCCTCGGCTCCGTGTCATTCCCTTCTTGGTGCTCTCGGCACGCCGTGGTCAACGTGGTCAACGAACGACATCCATCGGGCGTGGACTGTATGTGGAGAGGTTGACAGCTGGGTCCACAGCTGCACACAAGGAAATGTGTCCTTAATATGCGCAAAATAATGATTCCTCCACCTGACAGCTGGGACCCACCGGATGGACCACCGTATTTCGTGAAAAAAATGTTTCCCCCCTGACTGCTGGGACCCACCAGGTACATCTTCGCACGCAAGGAAGTGCGTCCATATTATGGGAAAAATAAATGATTCGCCCCCTGACTGCTAGGACCCACCAGCTAAATCTTCGCACGCAAGGAAGTGCCTGGCAGTTTGGACCCACCTGGTCAAAGCGTATGTAGAATTGTCATTCTGGTCGCAAACGTGTACGTACATATGATCGGTCTGTCTGCAGGCTGCAGCGATGAACCATGGCCATGTAAGGAAGGGCACGTGTCACAGTAGAGGCGCGCACATGTCATAATAGAGGCGCGCATGTAGCACGTACACATACGTACAGCGGCCAGGGTGCAAGAAAGTAAATACAACCACGTACGTACATACGGGCGAGGTCTCGAACGCCTACTCGTGCATACGTATGGCCAGGGCTCCTGTACATGGTTGGGTCGGAACGGAGAAACTGCGTCGTCGTCGTGTTCATGGGGAGGCAACGAATGCGTCATGTTCATTAGGAGGCAACGGAACGCATGCTGTTCATTAGGAGCCAACCGGCTTGGACGAAACAGCCGATGGAAACGAGGCCTGGCGTACTGCAGAACGGAGGAAACGGCCTTGTGTTTGACCGGCCACGGTTGAACGGGATCCTGTTCATTGTGAGGGGTCTGGCGTACCGCAAAACGGAGGAAACGGACCTCCTACAGTCGAAATGGGGTCCTGTTGATCGGGAGGGGTGTGGCGTACCACAAAACGAAGGAAACTGACTGTGTTGGAGCGCTACGGTCGTAACGGGGGTCCTGTTCATCGAGAGGGGTGTGGCGTACCGCAAAACGGGACTCCACGGGATACTATTCATCTCCATCATCGACTGCCTCCATGGGCTACTGTTCATCCACTGTCGACCTCCTCTAGCCTCCACCCGTGACTATTCATCCACGGGCTCTTGTTCATCCAGCCTCCACCACACGCTCCTCCATCGGCTACTATTCAACCAGCCCTCCTCACGGGGTCCTGTTCAACCACCCCTCCACGGGCTACTGTTCATCCAGCCCTCCATCGGCTACTACTCAACCAGCCCTCCACGGGGTCCTATTCATACAGCCCTCCACGGGGTCCTGTTCATCCAGCCCTCCACGAGGTCCTATTCATCCACCGGCTCGATTGATCGGGGTACTATTCATCCAGCGGCAACGGCCTCTACTACCACGGTGTCCTGTTCATCCAACCCCCCACAGGGAACTATTCATCCAAACCCCCCAAACAACGCTAACTGTTCATCCAGAGGCAGCATCGATCGTCTTCAATTAGCAGTAGTACCGAAGGAATCACTCAGGTTCAGTTACCAGCAAGGGATCGATCGATCGCTCCAGTTCAGTAACGGTAGCCTGCAGTGCAATCGCTCGGGTTCAGTTAGAGCCCAACGCCTCACTTGGGTTCAGTTAGAGCCCCATGCCTCGCACACACGCATCGCTCGGCCCTCGACCACCCACCGTAACCGGAAACTCCCCGATATTTTCCTCGCCCTCGCTTCTACCATGGTTTTTTCTGTCATGGACGGCCCAAAGAATGTCATGCATCTACGTGGCCGCCCCGCCCAAGACAAAAAGCCCATTATCTGTCATGATTTTTTGTCATAGAAGTAGGAACCCACCACATCTATGATGATATCGGGTTTTGTCACAATTATCATCATAGAAGTGCCATAAGCATGACAGGAAAAAAATTCGTTCGTCCCAAAATGGCACGGATGTGTCTTTTTTTGTAGTGTCACCTCATAATTTTGAGAAGTTATCCATAAGCCCACAACAAGCTTATTCTTTTCGTTGTTGAATTTCCAATAACTTCGTTAAATCCTTCCTTGCAAGGATGCTTCTCAAGTCAATTATGGTGGAAGTTGTCTTTTGTTTTCCCCTTTCTTTTCCTTCCAATGATTTACTTTCTATTCTTTAATTTCAGAGGCATGGTGATGTTGCTCTCTTCGACCCATTATCTCGTTTCTACAAGACCATTTTATTTCCTTGATTATTCACTAGGAAATATGCCCGTGTGTTGCAACGGGAAAAGAAAATCCTTGCATGCTACAAGTGACCCATTCATATTGTCACTCTCTCTGCTATCATCGCTGATGGTCTTCAAGGCGCTGATCTTGGTCATAATACTTTTAACACGTTGTTTTCGCAAGCCCCTCACTCCACCAACTTAGTGCATGCACCATCCCACACTCTTGCCCTCTAGCCCAAGACCCATTCGTGTCATCACTCCTCCAGGGCAGTAACAACCTCTCGCTACACATGATCATAAATACTTGTAATAATGGCGGACATCACCATCATCTCATCTGCCTCTGGTGCATGGTCATCCCTTGAAAAAATGAATTACTAAAGAGTAATAGGAAATATATTAATATCATGAAGATACCAATTACACCCAGCCTCTGCACCAACAAAATTCTAAAATCTAGTTGTCTATATGCAACCCTATGATTGAAATATTCAAATGATTTTGAACTTCAAACAGTTTCACCGCTAATCATATCAACTGAAAGATCCCCACAAAGATCTTCATAGAAAGATAATTAGCTATCAAAACTAAATCTGAAAGAGAAAATCTCTGAAAAGAAAATACCTTAAATAGGAGAACATAGACAGGATTACGAAATAAAATAATAAGCTCCATTAGGTAATATACCTGATCAAATCACCTGACAAAGAACACCCTCTGTCATGTGTCATTAGTATAATTTAGTACACCATTACACAATCATGAAACACTAAGTAGATTACGGAATGAAATTCGTGGGCGGTCGAACTATAGGCAGTCAACATCAATTGATGCTTTCCTACATCCGTACATCTGTACTTCCTTGCTAGTATACTTGTACGCATCATGTGATCCAGCGGAGCTTGCTTGCTTGCGTCCTGCATAGATGGCGATACACATGAGGCTACAGCCAAGGCGAGCGCCGTTGTCGCCGCTCTAGGTCGCCTGCCCTTCTATCTCGTTCTCCCTATGCTTTATCTCCATAGCCATGGTGCCGGCGCCGTTCGCCTTGCCACGAAAGGCAATGCGCACATAGCATCTGTCAGTTCCGACCTCAGTGGTGAGGTCAAACACTAGTTGTGCGATGTGCCCAAGTGATTTGAGCGTGAGGCTCGTGATGTCGTCATTACTTTCTTGCGCGTCCTCCATCCCTCATCTCTCTTCTTCTTCCTCTCCGTCCTCCACCTCCCCGCCATAGTGCTCTCCCTCTCCTTCTCCTTGTCGTCGACTTCGCCATGATCCACTGCCAGTCACCTCGCCCTCGCCTCCCATCAATGCCTGGCTGTCCTGCTCGTAGATCTCGACAACCGCCTCCTCTTTCTACGACCATCTATGGGCTGATGGTGACGACAAAGGGCCTACTTATTTCCTTTACTACGCCCATGAGCACTGCTGCGGAAAAGGACACCCCGGGGAGAGTGAATCCAAGTGAGGCGAGGTAAGACCGATGAGATGGTGGAGGTTGGGCCACTGCCGATGGGCGGTGGTAAGGCGGGAAAGCAGTCATCTCGACAGTCTCCACTGTCGGAGCCCATGATTTGGGAGGGCTTGTCGAGAAGAGAGCCAACATAGATTGGACGATCACGGCACCAGTCGTCCACGCTCGTTGGATTTCTTGCAATACATGGTATATATGGAAACGAACACCAATCCGGAGGCATCGATCTGATTTAGAGATGACGTGGGTTTTATTTCCTTAGTATGAGGTTCTGGATTTCTTTTGTGTGCCCACATATAAGTAGATACATTGTAAACAAATTGGAAGACACAGATTACATGTGTGTAGATCTATTTCTAAATCTCACACGTCAATCCTTGAGGTTTACACAAAATTAACATATATAAACAGATGACTTATGGAGAACTATGAAAGACTCCGTCCTTTAATATTACGTATAGATATAGATTTACCAGAGAGTGGTATCCTCTTTTAAAATCTCTTATCTTGTCTACCTCGCCTTTTCTCTTATACCAGGATGCTATCCAAATTCTTTCGTTCTTATTCCTTTTCTATCTTGTTCTAACCGGAGTGGTTTCAGAGTCTATCTTGTTCCTTGAGCTTTTGATTCTCGTCATAATCGTCGTTCCTCTTTTCTACCTGAGTGCTCTCAACTTTTTTCATCTTCTCTCTTGCGCTCTTGTTTAACTCATCCTCTTCCTCTTCTGTCTCATTCCTAAGATCTCGGGACAAGATCTTCTGTTGGTGGAGGAGTGTTGTGACGCCCCGAGACCGGTGCTCTAGATGCCTTCTATTTAATTTTGTTGACATTGTGTGTTTCATATGTTTGTTGCCATGATCATGATTTGTGTAATTTTCATGTTCATCATTTGTTATATTGCATTGTGCCATCCATGTTGTTTCTATGGTCATCTTGCTTGTTATATGATATATGATATCCACCTTGCGTCTTCAATATGCGGCTCTATCCTTCATGGGACCTTCGAGTTCCCTCGGATAGGATCTCATATTGCGCGTGACAGATAGCTAGCATGATATTTTCATGGCTTGTCCATTTTTTAACATCTTTACTATGCTAGATCATTGCATATCCTCGTACACTGCCAGAGGCATTCATATAGAGTCATCGTGTATTAGTTTTACTGAGTTGTAATATCGTGTTGTAAGTAAATAAAAGTGTGATGATCATCATTATTAGAGCATTGCCACGGTGAGGAAAGAATGATGGAGACTGTGATTCCCCCACAAGTCGGGATGAGACTTCGGACGAAAAATAAAAAAACAAAAATAAAAAAGAGGCCAAAAAGAGCCCAACAAAAAAATAAAAAAGAGAGAAGGGGCAATGTTACTATCCTTTTGCCACACTTGTGCTCGGAGTAGCACCATCTTATTCATATAGAGAGTCACTTGAGTTATCACTTTCATATACTAGTGGGAATTTCTTATTATAGAAATTGGCTTTTATATTCCGATGACGGGCTTCCTCAAATTCCCGAGGTCTTCGTGAGCAAGCAAGTTGGATGCACACCCACTTAGTTTCATTTGTGATCTTTCATACTCTTATAGCTATAGTGCATCTCTTGCCTGGCAATCCCTACTCCTCGCATTGATATCGATTGATGGCATCTCCATAGCCTGTTGATCCGCCTAGTTGATGCGAGACTTTCTTCCTTCTCCTATTGATCCCTACCACCGCATTCTATTCCACCCGTAGTGCTATATCCATGGCTCATGCTCATGTATTGAGTGAAGTTGAAAATGCTGAAGCGCGCTAGAAGTACAATCCAATTGCCTGGTTTGATACCAAGGTTCTCAAGATTTATACTTTATGCAGGGAAGACTAAGTTTGTCATGCTTACCACAATTAAGTGTATAGAGGCTATTTCCTTTAGCTCCAATATTATGAACGGCAATGATGAATTACATGCATGTCTTGTATTATTCTTTCGATGTCAAATTGATAGACTATTGCCTTGAATCACTCGTGTCTTAATATTCATGCCATGATTAGATTACATGATCAAGATTATGCTAGGTAGCATTCCACATCAAAAATTATCTTTTTTATCGTTTACCTACTCGAGGATGAGTAGGAATTAATCTTGGGGATGCTGATACATCTCCATTGTATCTATAATGTTTCATTATTTCATGCCAATATTCGACAACTTCCATATACTTTTGGCAACATTTTATATCATTTTTTCGTACTAACATATTGATTCAGTGCCTAGTGCCAGTTCCTGTTTGTTGCGTGTTCTTTTGTTTCGCAGAGTATCCATATCAAACGAAGTCCAAACGCGATGAAACTTTACGGAATTTGTTTAGAATATATGTGATTATTGGGAAGCGAAATCAACATGAGACGATGCCCGAGGGGCCCTCAAGCTCAAGGGGCGTGCCACCTACCCAGGGCACGGGAGGCAAGCCTAAGGCCACACCGTAGGTCGGTTGGAGGTGTCCATCGGCTGCGAGGAATCTTATATTTGGACAAAAACCTTGTTAAAATTTCAGCCCAATCGGAGTTGCGGATCTCCCAGAATTTAAGAAACGGTGAAAGGCCAGAAAACAGGGTCGCAAAACAGAAGAGAAACAAAGAGAAAGATCCAATCTCGGAGGGGCTCCTGCCCCTCCGCCACCATGCAAGCCATGGACTAGAGGGGAAACCCTCCTCCCATCTAGGGGGAGGTCAAGGAAGAAGAATGAGGAGGGGGCTCTCTCCTCCTCTCTCTCGATGGCGCCGGAACGCCGCGAGGGCAATCATGGTGTGATGGCAATCTACACCAACATCTCCATCATCTTCACCAACATCTTCATCACCTTCCCTCATCTATATTCAGTGGCCCACTCTCCCGCAAACTGTTGTACCCTCTACTTGAACATGGTGCTCTATGCTTCATATTATTATCCAATGATGTGTTGCCATCCTATGATGCTTGAGTAGATTTTTGTTGTCCTATCAGTGATTGGTGAATTGCTATTATTGGTTTAATTTGCTTTTGGTTATGTTGCTGTTCTTTGGTGCCCATCGTATGAGCGAGCATGTGGATCACACCATAGGGTTAGTTGTATGTCGATAGGACTATGCATTTGAGTGCAAGAGTAACGGAAACTTCTTCCTAGCATAGAAATTGATGCATACGGGATTGAAGGGGGCCAATATATCTTAATGCTATGGTTGGGTTTTACCTTAATGAACGTTAGTAGTTGCGGATGCTTGCTAATATTTTCAATCATAAGTGCTTAGAATTCCAAGTAAGGGATGACATTCTAGCATTGGCCTCTCCCACATAAAAACTTGCTATCGGTCTAGTAGCGTAGTCAATTTCTTAGGGATAGTTCCGCAAATCCTACCACCACTTTTCCACACTCCCTATAGTAACTTAATTGTTCTTTTATTAGAACATCACATAACTTCTGTTTTCACGTTCTTTGTTATCTTGCAAACCTATCCTAGTTAACCTACAAAGTACTTCTAGTTTCATATTTGTTATAGGTACATAAAACGTTAAGTGTGCGTAGAGTTGTATCGGTGGTCGATAGAACTTGAAGGGAATATAAATCCTACCTTTAGCTCCTCGTTGGGTTCGACACTCTTATTTATCAAAAAAGTTATAATTGATCCCATATACTTGAGGGTTATCAGGTACCGCATTAAAGCGGGCGAATTTACTACGGTAGGGGACTATGTCAAAGATCAAGCCCTCACTTCGAAAGTTGTCGGGGGAGCCAAAAACAACTTCTAGTGTTATGGTGCCCGTGCATCGGACCTCTATGCCAGGGACGACACCCTTAAAAGGGGTGTTACTAGGTTGGATTCTTGATGAATCAATGCCCATCTTCCTGACCATATATGCGTAGATCAGGTTTAGGCTGCTTCCATCATCCATAATAACGTGTATAAAGTGGAACCCATCGACAATGGGATCTAGGAGCAGAGCAGCCACCTGTTGTCGGTGTCAAAACCGGCGGATCTCGGGTAGGAGGTCCCGAATTGTGCGTCTAGGATCGATGGTAACACGAGACACGGGACACGATGTTTACCCAGGTTCGGGCCCTCTCTATGGAGGTAACACTACTGGAATCTGGTAATTTGTCGTCTGCCACCTCTTTGCCATCCGCTTCCACATAGCGGACGGCAAAGATTGTGCAAATGGCAAAAAGTCTATTTGTCGTCCGCTGATTCTTTGGCGTCAGCCAGCTGACGACAAAGAGCTAGAAGGCAGACGACAAAGGGATAGGTGGGCCCCACAGGGCACGGCGTGGCTAGATCAGCTTCTTTGCCGTCAGCCTGGTCTTTGCCGTCTGCCTTCTGGACCTTTGCCGTACGCTGGCGGACGACAAAGAAAAGGCCCAGCTAACGGCCGTCTCCCCCCTCCTATGCTCGCTCTCTGTCTCTCCGGCCCCACCCCGTCTGTTTCCCCTCTCTCCCAACTCAACCGCGCCCCCGCCCGCAACGCCCCGTCGAACACCGCCGTCGCCCGGACGCTGCCACCATCCCACGCCCCTGATCCTTGCGGCCCCGTCGCTACCACCACCCGGCACCCCCTCCGCCCGGCCAGCGCCGCCCTGCCACCCCTCACGCTGCCACTGCCCCACCCCGC
>NC_057812.1:317781189-317801140 GCF_018294505.1 Triticum aestivum
CCTGACACCCCGACCACCGACACACCGACCACCGACACCCTGACACCACACCCACCCTTACTCCGACCCCCGACACCCTGACACCACACTGGACCCTGACCCTGACACCCTGACACACTGACCCCGACACGACACCCCAACCCCGACACCCCGACACCCTGACACCACACCCCGACCCAAATTTTTTATGTTGTACTAATTTTGGTTACTTTTTGTCATTGCAGGTGTTCACAGGATGCTAGGCAAGGGTCCAGAGCGCCCTGATCCTCCTGCGAGCTCTACTGGGAGGGGTGGTTCCATTATTCCAGCCCAGCCCCTTTGGAGAGTGTTGCTAGATAGTATGCAGACAACTGCGGCGGGCACTTCTTCTTCAGCTGGGAGAGGTCGGGGGAGGATGAAGAAGCCTGCTAGAGGTGGACGTGGCAGCCGGAGAGGTAGGAAGGTTGTTACGCCTGCCTCGCCGCAACCCTCAGCTGATTCACCCGACCACAGGAGTGCTCCGTCTGATGTGGACCCGTCTCGGACTCCGGTCCATGAGCCTCCGGTTGCTGATCCTTCCCCCCACCAGACTCGGGTCGCCGATCCTTCGTCCCATGTGAGTCCGGTCCCAGAGTCTTTATCTCAAGAGACTCCGGTCACGGGGTCTTCGGCCGACGACACTCCGGAGGCTAGTGGCTCGGAGGATGGTAGCGAGGACACCTTTTCAGATGATAGCTACAGCGACGACGAGCTGGTTGAGAAGGGAAAGAAGGTCTACAAGCGTGGCTATACAAAGCTCCCGCCCGTGCCGACGACCCCCGACCAGAGGTGGTTGATTGCGCCTAAAGGGTTGGCGTAAGTGCGTTTACTATTTTTTAACCTTTTTCCTTCATGTTCCTACAAATTAATATCTAACGCGTTGGCCTTGTCATACTGTAGGGGCTGGGTACGCCCCCGTGATTCCCATAGGCCGAACCAGGTCCTTGGTGTGCTCTGTCGGCAGCACTTCCCTGGGTGGGTCACGTTGCCCGGTGAGGGTTAGGTTCCACAGCTAGCACTGACCTGGGAGCTGTACTCGGTTTCCCCGGCCCCGCCGGAGGAGAGGGTCGACGGTGTCTTGTGCGAGACGGTGGACGACACTGTGTTCCGTCGGTTTTGGGTAATTTCTCCTTTACGGAATTAAAAATCAGCACTACTGCTAGCTCTTGAGCACTTCGTTAGTTTTCCCCGAATAGGAAGGGATGATGCAGCAAAGTAGCGTAAGTATTTCCCTTAGTTTTTGAGAACCAAGGTATCAATCCAGTAGGAGGCTACGCACGAGTCCCTCGTACCTGCACAAAACAAATAAATCCTCGCAAGCAATGCAAATAGGGGTTGTCAATCCCTATAAGGCCACTTATGAGAGTGAGAACTGATAGATATGATAAGATAATATTCTTGGTATTTTTATGATAAAGATGCAAAGTAAAATAAAGGCAAAGTAAATAACAAAGGAAATAACTAAGTAGTAGGAGATTAATATGATAAAGATAGACCCGGGGGCCATAGGTTTCATTAGTGGCTTCTCTCGAGAGCATAAGTTTTCTACGGTGGGTGAACAAATTACTGTTGAGCAATTGACAGAATTGAGCATAGTTATGAGAATATCTAGGTATGATCATGTATATAGGCATCACGTCCGAGACAGGTAGACCGACTCCTGCATGCATCTACTACTATTACTCCACTCATCGACCGCTATCCAGCGTGCATCTAGAGTATTAAGTTAAAAACAGAGCAACGCCTTAAGCAAGATGACATGATTTAGAGGGATAAACTCATGCAATATGAAGAAAACCCCATATTGTTATCCTCGATGGCAACAATACAATACGTGCCTTGTTGCCCCTACTGTCACTGGGAAAGGACACAGCAAGATTGATCCCAAAGCTAAGCACTTCTCCCATTGCAAGAAAGATCAATCTAGTAGGCCAAACCAAACTGATAATTCGAAGAGACTTGCAAAGATAACCAATCATACATAAAATAATTCAGAGAAGATTCAAATATTATTCATAGATAGACTTGATCATAAACCCACAATTCATCGATCTCAACAAACACACCGCAAAAAGAAGATTACATCGAATATAACTCCATAAGAGAGGGGGAGTGTCGATGTCAAAACCGGCGGATCTCGGGTAGGGGGTCCCGAACTGTGCGTCTAGGTCGGATGGTAATAGGAGACAGGGGAAACTTTGTTTTACCCAGGTTCAGGCCCTCTCGATGGAGGTAAAACCCTACTCCTGCTTGATTAATATTGAAGATATGGGTAGTACAAGAGTAGATCTACCACGAGATCAAGGAGGCTGAACCCTAGAAGCTAGCCTATGGTATGATTGTGTATGGAGTTGATCCTCTACGGGCTACAACCCTCCGGTTTATATAGACACCGGATAGGGTTAGGGTTACACAGAGTCGGTTACAATGGTAGGAGATCTTGAATATCGCATCACCGAGCTTGCCTTCCACGCCAAGGAAAGTCCCATCCAGACACGGGACGAAGTCTTCAATCTTATATCTTCATAGTCCGGGAGTCTGGCTGAAGGTATAGTCCGGCTATCCGAACACCCCCTAATCCAGGACTCCCTCAGTAGCCCCTGAACCAGGCTTCAATGACGACGAGTCCGGCGCGCAAATTGTCTTCGGCATTGCAAGGCGGGTTCCTCCTCCAAGTCCTTCATCGAAGATTGTAATCACCAAGAGTAGTGTCCGGCTCTGTAAAATAAGTTTCCACATATTGCCATAGAGAAAATAATATTAACACAAATCAAATCTGCTGACGTATTCTGCAGTGCGCCATCACACTACAGCCAAGTCCTCTACTCGAATCGTTTTTACTTCCCCACCTCAGCATGTTTTGCGAGGTGGTTTCCTTGGCACGTCTTGTCAAAGCAGAGATCGTGTGCCCTTTTTACAGGATTCTCATTAATATGGACGTGGGTAACCCAACCGCGCCATGTATCACGGTGCTCGGGAGGCAAGCGAGTTTTATTAGGCAAGTGGGGACGCATAACCGCATCCGCCTATATAAGGGGATAAGGATCCACCCTATTTATCTACGCCTTCTTCCTCCCTTGCCTAGCCATCTCTCACGCACCCGAGCTCCAGCGCCCAAGCCCGCACTTCCCACCTCAACCTTCTCCAGCAATGTCCAAAGCGGGAGGCAAACGGATGATCTCCACCGTTACGGAGGACAAAATTAAGAAGCTAAGGAAGGCCGGGTATCTGTCCAAGGACATCGCGCACCAGCTTCCCGAGAAGGGACAGCTTATCCCCACCCCAAGGCCCCATGAGAGGGTGGTATTTCTCCTCCACTTCCTCCGCGGACTAGGTTTTCCACTCCACCCATTTGTCCGGGGGCTCATGTTCTACTACGGCCTGGATTTCCATGATCTGGCTCCGAACTTCATCCTCAACATCTCGGCGTTTATCATCGTGTGTGAGGCCTTTCTCCGCGTCTGCCCCGATTTCAGCCTCTGGCTCAAGACTTTCAACGTCAAGCCCAAGGTGGTGAGCGGCAGCCAGGCGGAGTGCGGAGGCGCCATGGCGGGCAAGATGGCCAATGCACTATGGTTCGAGGGCTCTTTCGTGGAGACCCTAAAGGGATGGCAATCCGGGTGGTTTTATATCACCGAGCCACGCGATCCGGAATGGACCGCGGTCCCTGAGTTCCGATCCGAACCCCCCCATGCGACTTATGTCCTGGAAAGAGACGGGCCTGTCATGGGGCGACGAGAAAGAGGTGACCGGATTGCAAACATGCATCCGGTCCCTGGTGAACAAGCCAATCCGGCTTGTCAACATAATCCAGGTTATACTCGTCCGCCGGATCCTGCCGTGCCAACACCGGGATTTCAATCTATGGGAGTTCGACTCGGCGCAGCATCAAACCCTCAACAGGCTCTTCGACACAACATACGAAGATTCCTGGAAGATGCTATTCAAGGGCGCCGAGGCTCCCACATCCGCTTCCGAGGATCGCAGATACAGCTCACAGCGTCACGCTAGCAAGGTATGCTATCTACACCTATTACAGGATGTTCAAGCTTTTTTCATAGTTTGACTCTATGCGGGATCTAAACTCCCTTGCCTTTGACAGGCTTGGCGGGTGATGGCCGAACCGATTAACTGTCCGGCTCCGCTGCCCGAAGCCCCAGCTCTACTGGTGAAGCTGCTGACTCCGGCGGCTTATGTGGTGCCGGAGAAGAAGGCTAAGAAGAAGAAGACCACGGGGACTCGAAAGAGTACCCGTAATGTGGTGTTGTCGGACTCGTCATCCGGCGAGTCCGAGACGCCCTCCTCCCATGAAAACGAGGAGGAGGAAGAAGAAACCTCTCCCCGTCCAGCGGGGGGAGGAAAGAAGAGGGAGGCCGCCCCAACTAGGGAGGCCGAGGGGTCCAGGAAGAGGAAGACCCCTCCGCCGGACTATTCCCCCAACACCGAAGAAGATGAAGAGGAGTGGCTGGACAGGCCTAGCGTCTGGCGAAATCGTAAGTTCGGATATCAGAGTAGCTCGTGATGTTCCTTTGTTGCACAGCTTTACCTAATGTCGATGATACTTATGCAGCCCGCCCCGGGCCGAACTCAACGAGTCGTCGAGCGGCTCCCTGGATTCATCGGACGTGAACTCCGTTCCGCCCGCTGTCTCCCCCCGCACTACGGACGACGCCGAAGTGGCGTCGCGACAAGCTCCGGGGCAGGAGGAGGTGGTCCTGGAGGAGCCGCAAGGCGACCTCCCGGACTCCAGGAGTAAAGGGGAAAAGACCCCCCAGGGCTCCAAGTCCGGCCTTAAGCCGGACACCGTGCCGGAATCTTCAACGATTCCGGACCGCGGTAGGCGAGCTCCTTCCAAGAGGAGCAAGTCTTTTGAGCCGGCAACCTCCGTCCAACCAGAGGTGCCGGACAATCTGCTGGAGGTGCTTGAAGGCGCCTCCATTGACGAGGAGCACCGTACTATTATGAGTACGGTGATCCAGAAGGTCCAGTCCGCCAAGAGCGGGCTGAGTGAAGCTTGCGCTAGCCTCCTAACAGGCTTCGAGGTAAGTAAAAATATGTAAAAATATTACCGCATAGACAGTAGCCCCTGATGCTCTATTTGGCATTCGGAAAGAAAAGCCGAATAGAAGATCTATTAAATTTCGCAGGAGTCTAACAATAAAGAGTCAATATGCGTATGCAGGCTTCGCTGCTGTCCACCGCCGCACTGACTGCGGAGGTGGGTGTCCTGAAACAGGGACTCAAGCGGTCCGAGCAAGAGCTTGGCCTTGCCAAGCGGCAACTCGAGGAGAAAGAAGGTAAGAAATACCTTACAGAAATAAGTGCCTATAGAGAGGCGTGATTGCAAAAAATAACATGATTGTACTGCTTATTGTAGGGGCTACGACTGAGGTGGCGACCCTCAAGCAGGCGCTATCTGAGGCCGAAAAGAAAACGGCCACGGAGCGCACCGAGCGAGAAAAACTTGGGGCTTAGGTCGGCGAGGTGCAGCAAGAGCTTCAGGCTCTCATGAGAAAACATGAGAGTTTGGAGCTTGAGTCAGAGACCCGAGTGTCCGAGCTCGCGGCGGCCCTTGAGACTGCCAAGTCTGCCAAGGCCGAAGCCCAAAAGGCCATCCGAGAGTTGGAGGATATGAAGAAGATAGCAGCGGGTAAGGCATTCTTTATGCAAAGCAGAAATATAAAAGTAAACTACTTGTTACTTACCCGAATCCGGAGTTCTCCAGGGGCATTCGCAGATCTTCCCCGCAGCGTATCCGATGCCGCCGCATTCTATCGAGCTGAAGAGGGCAGCTCAACGGAGAAGGTGTTCTGGTCTCAGTATGCTGAGGCCGGACACCCTGTGCCCTTGAGCGACCAGCTGAAACAGCTGGTCGAACTCCACAAGGCGGCCGAACAGGCCATGAAGGGCTTCATAGTTCGGCTGTGGCCCGGAGAGGCCCTGCCTGGGAGCTACTTCGGGCCGGTGCGGCGGCTGGTGGAGGCCTGTCCAAGGCTCGAGGTCCTCAAGCGCTCCGTCTGCATCGAAGGTGCCCGTAGGGCCCTTGCCCGTGTAAAGGTGCACTAGGGTAAGCTAGACGGTGAGAAGCTTGTGAAGGACGGGCCGCCGCCGGGGAAGGAGCATCGCAAGCCCGAGAACTATTACAAGGATGTTCTTGCGGGTGCTTGCCTTGTGGCAGATGAATGTACCAAGGATGTAATTTTTGAATAAACTCGCTCATTTTTATCCTGTGCGCTGAAAGCTTGTTCATAGGCGCTTAAGCAATGCTTGTTGAATTTAAAATATTATTTTCTGTGCGGCCGTTTATCAAAAAATTGAGAGATGGCCAGTCGTCGGCTTCTGCCCCCATGCCACTAGTGCTGGGGTGTTCGGGGATAAACCTGAGCACTCTTTTTCCCATAGTTGGGTCCTTCGAGGGAGGCGCTCAGCACGGCGAACCAAGCAATCAGACTATAATGCTTGAACACTCTCACTTAGCCATAGAACTTTATAATTTTAAATTTCGGCGAAGCCCCTAGTTCGGAAGACCGAGTTCGGGGCGCTATCCACGCCTTGGCTGGGGTTATCCACCTCCTCGCTCGAAGCGGCATAGGCCTTTAGGGACCTGAAAAACCTCTCGAACAGCGACCGGTCTCTCGCCTCATCATGACAGTCAATTTTAGCTTTCTCCACTGAGGTGCTTAGCCCAGCTCAACCGGGGCACAATTGCAGTGGTTCTCCTAGTGCTACCTTAGCCGATATAGCGGAACGTAAGGCACCAAAACATAGGAGCCGGGCAAACCCAACTATTGACCCAAATCATGATTCGGAGCCGATGCATACAGTGCTATAAGTTCGGGGTGCCGCACTTGTGAAAGTGTACGGACTTCTCACACCATATTAAAGGGTACTGAAGCCCTTGGCGTACTTGTCGTACCATAGTGTACGGGTGCAACATGTCATTAATGAACATATATAAAATAGAGTAATGCAAAAAATAGACGAAAAGCTAAGCATTATTTATAGAGAGGCTATTTATCAAAGCCGAACGATACAAATAGTGCGGTAAGTAAAAGATATTGGACTATTCAGTATGTCCTGACCAGGGGCAGGCCGTGGAATTGTATTTAAAACGGGTATACCGCTCGTAACAGAGACCACCTGGGAGTTCCATAATGCGGCATGGCTTTTCTGCCTCCCTGGATCTTGCATCGTTTGTGCGGCAGTCGAGGTGCCGAACAGGTCATCCGAAGTATGGAGTCCTGAAAGTAAGAAAAAAATTAAAAAAAAGAATTCGGCAGCCCCTAGTATGTTTTAAGCCGTAAGTTGGGCGTGCCGTTTATTGCGCCCCTTCCCCTGTGCCCATGGTATTTCAAGGGCGTAGTTGTGTACGCGAGGTACTGGTTTCACTAGGTCGCGAAAGCTGGGGTTGGGGCTGCATTGCTACGCTTGCTCAGAGTGTGCCAGGCGGTCGTGCTGTAGGTTACTCCGAGCGCGCTTGGCAGTGTCTGGCTTTTTAATGGCCGGACTGGGGAATTGCCTAAGAAGGCTACTTTGTATCTCCGCTGCGAGAGCCGCCGTATGCTCCTCCGTACGGAGGGAGCGTTTGGTGTTTCCGTTGACCATGATTACTCCTCGAGGGCCTAGCATCTTGAGTTTGAGATATGCGTAATGTGGCACCGCATTGAATTTTGCGAATGCAGTTCGTCCGAGCAGGGCATGATAGCCACTGCGAAACGGGACTATATCAAAGATTAACTCTTCGCTTTGGAAATTATCCGGGGATCCAAAGACCACGTCAAGTGTTACTGAGCCTATACAGTTGGCTTCTACACCTGGTATAACGCCTTTTAAGGTCGTTCTTGTGGGTTTGATCCTTGAGGGATCTATGCCCATTTTCCGCACTGTGTCCTGATAAAGCAGGTTCAGGCTACTGCCGCCGTCCATGAGGACTCTTGTGAGGTGAAATCCGTCAAAGTCGAGAACCAATGCGGCGAAGCCGCCATGACGGATGCTAGTGGGATGGTCCCTTCGATCAAAGGTGATCGGGCAGGAGGACCATGGGTTGAACTTTGGGACGACTGGCTCCATCGTGTATACGTCCCGCAGCGCACGCTTCCGCTCCCACTTGGAATGTGGGTTGCGTATATCATGTTCACCGTCCGCACTTGTGGGGGAAAGCCCTTCTGTCCATTGTTGTTCGGCGGCTTGGGCTCTTCGTCGTCGCTGTGCAGCCCCTTGTCTCTGTTTTCGGCTCTTAACTTGCCTGCCTGCTTGAACACCCAACAATCCCTGTTAGTGTGATTGGCTGGCTTTTTGGGGGTGCCATGTATCTGGCACAAGCGATCGAGTATTCAGTCCAAACTGGACGGGCCCTGAGTATTCTTTTTGAATGGCTTTTTCCGCTGACTGGATTTATAGCCTCTAAATCTGGCATTGACTAACGTCTCTTCATTGATGTCGCTGTTAACGCGGCGTTTTTGCTTATTCCGACGTGTCCTGCCAGTTTTGTCCTTGGTATCCGAATTACCGGGGTTCTTTGATAAGTTGTTACTGCGAGCCAGCCAGCTGTCTTCTCCTGTGCAAAAGCGGGTCATGAGTGTCGTGAGTGCTGCCATGGATTTCGGCTTTTCCTGTCTCAGGTGCCGGGCAAGCCACTCGTCGCGGATGTTATGCTTGAAGGCTGCTAGGGCCTCTGCACCCGGACAGTCGACTATCTGGTTTTTCTTTGTTAGGAACCGTGTCCAGAATTGTCTGGCTGATTCTTCTGGCTGCTGAATTATGTGGCTTAAGTCGTCGGCATTCGACGGTCGTACGTAAGTGCCCTGGAAGTTATCGAGGAATGCGGCTTCCAGGTCCTCCCAAGAACCGATTGAGTCTGCTGGCAAGCTGTTAAGCCAATGACGGGCCGGTCCTTTAAGTTTGAGCGGGAGGTACTTGATGGCGTGTAGATCATCGCCGCGTGCCATGTGGATGTGAAGGAGATAGTCCTCGATCCATACCACTGGGTCTGTGGTGCCATTGTATGATTCGATGTTTACAGGTTTGAAGCCCTCTAGGATTTTATGATCCATTACTTCATTCGTGAAGCATAGAGGGTGTGCGGCGCCTCTGTACTGGGCTATATCATGACGCAGCTCGGAAGAGCTATGTCTGTTGAGTTCGGCCCGGCCGGATTTGTTGTATCCGAAGTGAAGATCATTGTCACATGTCATAGGGCGCCTGCGTGATCCGTAGATCGATCTTGTTTGTCTTGCTTTATCCTTCAGTATGCCTCATAGGTCGGGCGCATTTTCCCGTGCCTTAGTTGTGCGGCGTCGGGGCATGGCTTGGGTGGAGGGCTGAGCGGCCTCTCTGTCGCGGTCACAGGGTGGCCGGTCTGCCATGTCATGCGCTGGTGATGTAGGTGCTTCCTCCTCTGATCGGGGTAGCGGCCTGTGCTTCGGGTAACTCTTGGAGGGGTGTTTGAGTTCTTACTCTTCGGCCGCAAGGACTTCAGTCCATCTGTCAGCTAGCAAATCTTGGGCAGCTCTAAGCTATTGCTGCTTTTTCTTGAGGCCGCTTGCCGTGGCTAAAAGCCTATGTTTAAAACGCTCTTGTTCGGCGGGGTCTGATGGTATGACGAATTCGTCGTCATCGAGGCATATAGTTATCATCCTCGACCTCTTGGTCTGCCGCTCTCTCGTGAGGGCTGGCTTCTCCATCTTCCTGTGCCGAATCTTGCTGAGGTGGGTGTTCTTCGGCGCTGTCCGGGGTAGTATTGTCTCCCGTGCCGGAATCACCGTTTTTGCTTTGGCGGGATTTAGAGCGGCGTCGCTGACGCCGACGCTTTGGCTGTTTATTGGGGGCGTTATCCCCCATTGTTCCATCGCCATCTTCATCTTTTGGAGTATCCACCATGTATATGTCGTATGATGAGGTGGCTTTCCAGCGCCCTACAGGTGCTGGTTCCTGTTCGTCTCCTATATCGTCGTCCATGTCGTCGATGTCTTCGGAGCCAAAGTCAAGTATGTCGGTTAAGTCGTTGACAGTGGCTACAAAGTGGGTGGTGGGTGGGTTTTGAATTTCCTCACCATCCGTATCCCACCCTTGCTGATCGTAGTCCGTCCAGGGCTCTCCTGATAAAGAGAGAGACTTAAGAGAATTCAGGATGTTGCCAAAAGGCGAATGCTGAAAGATGTCCGCTGTGGTGAACTCCATTACCGGCGCCCACTCGGATTCGATTGGCAGGGGCGCGGGGGGCTCGGAGTTCGGAGAGGAATCTAGCTCCTCGGAGTCACGAGCCATGTGGAGTGCGGGGCTGGAGTTCGGCTCGATCTCCTCTGGGATCGCAGCCCCTGATGCAGCGTCCAACCGCTGATCCTCGATCGGCGCAGTAGGTTCCGAATCAATGGTCAAAATCGATGTGTGTGCGGCCTCCAAGGCACTGTTCGGCGGCAGAGCTATATCGTGCCCATCGAGACAGTGCGGCACGCTTGGCTGTGGCTTGAATCCATCGAAGATCAAGTCTCCGCGGATGTCAGCCGTGTAGTTTAGGCTTCCAAACCTGACCTGATGGCCAGGGGCGTAGCTTCCGATCTGCTCAAGGTGGCCAAGCGAATTGGCCCGCAGTGCGAAGCCGCCGAAGACGAAGATCTGTCTTGGGAGAAAAGTCTCACCCCAGACCATATCCTTGTTGAAGATCGATGGAGCCATCGGGCCTAAAGGCGACGACACAGAGGAACTCTTAATGAAAGCACCAGTGTCGGTGTCAAAACCGGCGGATCTCGGGTAGGGGGTCCCGAACTGTGCGTCTAGGTCGGATGGTAACAGGAGACAGGGGACACTTTGTTTTACCTAGGTTCGGGCCCTCTCGATGGAGGTAAAACCCTACTCCTGCTTGATTAATATTGAAGATATGGGTAGTACAAGAGTAGATCTACCACGAGATCAAGGAGGCTGAACCCTAGAAGCTAGCCTATGGTATGATTGTGTATGGAGTTGATCCTCTACGGGCTACAACCCTCCGGTTTATATAGACAACGGATAGGGTTAGGGTTACACAGAGTCGGTTACAATGGTAGGAGATCTTGAATATCGCATCGCCGAGCTTGCCTTCCACGCCAAGGAAAGTCCCATCCGGACACGGGACGAAGTCTTCAATCTTATATCTTCATAGTCCAGGAGTCCGGCTGAAGGTATAGTCCGGCTATCCGAACATCCCCTAATCCAGGACTCCCTCAGGGAGAATATTGTATTGAGATCCAAAAAGAGAGAAGAAGCCATCTAGCTACTAACTATTGACCCGTAGGTCTAAGGTAAACTACTCACACTTCATCGGAGGGGCTATGGTGTTGATGTAGAAGCCCTCCGTGATCGATGCCCCCTCTAGCGGAGCTCCGAAATAGGCCCCAAGATGGGATCTCATGGATACATAAAGTTACAGTGGTGGAATTAGGGTTTTGGCTCCGTATCTGATCGTTTGGGGTACGTAGGAATATATAGGAGGAAGGAGTACTTCGGCGGAGCAATAGGGGCCCACGAGGGTGGAGGGGGCGCCTGGGGGGGTTGGCGCGCCCCCTACCTCTTGGCCACCTCTTTTCTTTCTTAACATAGGGTCCAAGTCTCCCGGGTCTTGTTCGTTGAGTAAATCACGTTCCCGAAGGTTTCATTCCATTTGGACTCCGTTTGATATTCCTTTTCTTCGAAACCCTAAAACAGGCAAAAACAGCAATTCAGGGCTGGGCCTCCAGATAATAGGTTAGTCCCGAAAATAATATAAAAGTGGATAATAAAGCCCAATAATGTCCAAAACAGTAGATAATATAGCAAGGAGCAATCAAAAATTATAGATACGTTGGAGACGTATCAAGCATCCCCAAGCTTAATTCCTGCTCGTCCTTGAGTAGGTAAATGATAAAAACATTATTTTTGATGCGGAGTGCTACTTGGCATAATTTTAATGTAATTCTTCTTAATTGTGGTTTCAATATTCAGATCCAAAAGATTCAAGACAAAAGTTCATATTGACATAAATATAATAATACTTCAAGCATACTAACTAAGCAATTATGTTTTCTCAAAATAACATGGCCAAAGAAAGTTCATCCCTACAAAATCATATGGTTTAGTCATGTTTCATTTTCGTCACACAAGAATGCTCTCATCATGCACAACCCCGATGACAATCCAAGCAATTGTTTCATACTTTAGTAATCTCAAACCTATAAATTTTCACGCAATATATGAGCGCGAGCCATGGACATAGCACTATGGGTGGAATAGAATATAATGAGGGGGGTTGTATGGAGAAGACAAAAAAGGAGAAAGTCTCACATCAACGAGGCTAATCAATGGGCTATGGAGATGCCCACCGATTGATGTTAATGCAAGGAGTAGGGATTGCCATGCAACGGATGCACTAGAGCTATAAATGTATGAAAGCTCAACAAAAGAAACTAGTGGGTGTGCATCCAACTTGCTTGCTCACGAAGACCTAGGGCACTTGAGGAGGCCCATTGTTGGAATATTCAAGCCAAGTTCTATAATGAAAAATTCCCACTAGTATATGAAAGTGACAAGACAAGAGACTCTCTAACATGAAGATTAAGGTGCTACTTTGAAGCACAAGTGTGGCTAAGGATAGTAACATTGTCCCTTCTCTCTTTTTCTCTCATTTTTTTGGGGGCCTTCTATTTTTTTGGCCTTTCTTTTTTATTATTATTTTTTTATTTTTTCCTCACTTGGGACAATGCTTTAGAAAATTATGATCATCACACTTCTATTTATTTACAAGTCAATGATTACAACTCGATACTAGAACAAAAGATGACTCTATATGAATGGCTCCGGCGGTGTACCGGGATATGCAATGGACCAAGAGTGACATGTATGAAAGAATTATGAATGGTGGCTTTGCCACAAATACTATGTCAACTATATGATCATGCTAAGCAATATGACAATAATGAATGTGTCATGATGAACGGAATGATGGAAAGTTGCATGGCAATATATCTCGGAATGACTATGGAAATGCCATAATAGGTAGGTATGGTGGCTGTTTTGGGGAAGATATAAGGAGGTTTATGTGTGAAAGAGCATATCATATCACGGGGTTTGGATGCACCGGCGAAGTTTGCGCCAACTCTCAATGTGAGAAAGGGCAATGCACAGTACCGAAGAGGCTAGCAAGGATGGAAGGGTGAGAGTGTGTATAATACATGGACTCAACATTAGTCATAAAGAACTCACATACTTATTGAAAAAATCTACAAGTCATCAAAAACCTCGGTACTACGTGCATGCTCCTAGGGGGATAGATTGGTAGGAAAAGACCATCGCTCATCCCCGACCGCCACTCATAAGGAAGACAATCAAATAACACCTCATGTTTCAAAAAATTTGCATAACGTTTACCGTACGTGCATGCTACGGGACTTGCAGACTTCAACACAAGTATTTCTCAATTTCACAACCACTCAACTAGCACGACTTTGATATTATTACCTCCATATCTCAAAACAATCATCAAGCATCAAACTTCTCTTAGTATTCAAAACACTCTTAAGGAAATTTTAATAACTTTGAATACCTAGCATATTAGGATTTTAAGCAAATTACCATGCTATTAAGACTCTCAAAATAATCTAAGTGAATCATGAGATATCAATAGTTTCTATAAAACAAATCCACCACCGTGCTCTAAAAGATATAAGTGAAGTACTTGAGCAAAAGTATATAACTCAAAAGATATAAGCGAAGCACATAGTGTATTCTAACAAATTACAAATCATGTATGGCTCTCTCAAAAGTTGTGTACAGCAAGGATGATTGTGGTAAACTAACAAGAAAAGACTCAAATCATACAAGACGCTCCAAGCAAAACACATATCATGTGGCGAATGAAAATATAGCTCCAAGTAAAGTTACCGATAGAAGTAGACGAAAGAGGGGATGCCTTCCCGGGCATCCCCAAGCTTTGGCTTTTTGGTGTCCTTACATTATCTTGGGGGTGCCATGGGAATCCCCAAGCTTAGGATATTGCCACTCCTTGTTCCATAATCCATCAAATCTTTACACAAAACTTGAAAACTTCACAACACAAAACTTAAAGAAGAAAATCTCGTGAGCTCTGTTAGTGAGAGAAAATAAAATACCACTTCAAGATACTGCAATGAACTCATTCTTTATTTATATTGGTGTTATACCTACTGTATTCCAACTTATCTATGGTTTATAAACTATTTTACTAGCCATATATTCATCAAAATAAGCAAACAACACACGAAAAATAGAATCTGTCAAAAACAGAACAGTCTGTAGTAATCTGTAGCTAGCGCAAGATCTGGGACACCAAAAATTCTAAAATAAACTGATGGACGTGAGGAATTTATCTATTAATCATCTTCAAAAAGAATTAACTAAATAGAACTTTGCAAATAAAAATGACAGCAGTTCTCGTGAGCGCTAAAGTTTCTGTTTTTTTGCAGCAAGTTCAACAAGACTTTCCCCAAGTCTTCCCAGCGGTTCTACTTGGCACAAACACTAATTAAAAACAAAAAACACAACCAAAACAGAGGCTAGATAAATTATTTATTACTAAACAGGAGCTAAAATCAAGGAATAAAAATAAAATTGGGTTGCCTCCCAACAAACGCTATCGTTTAACGCCCCTAGCTAGGCATAACAAGCAAGAATAGATCTAGGTATTGCCATAATAGTAAGATAGATTATTAAAACTCATTCCATATTCTCTACGTTCAGCAGCAAGTTATCTTTGAGGAAAGCAAAAGTAATCAAAGGGGCTAAATTTAATGGGACAAAAGTCCCCAAGATCAACCTTGGGAGGTATAGGTTCCTCCTTTGGTCCTTCATATTGCACAACCAAGTCATCATTATAAGCATTCTTTTGACAGAACTTTGTGAGCCTATATTCAAGAGAATATCCTAGTTCGTTATTTCAAATATCCAAATCATCATTAAGTTTAGAAATTCTATCAACTAGAACATTGGTAGGAACCCTTTTTCTAAGATTTTCATTGAAAGCAACATAGTCTAGAGATTGAAAACGCATTATTTCTTCTTGATCAAAGAGGATAGCCTCTATGGGAGGACGGCAAGCATCCACCCTATAATGTGCAAAGATTTATTTGGCCTATTTTATTATGAATCTAAACTCATGAGCCAAGAAGATAGTAGCGGCACGCTTAACAGAAGAATGCTCAATATTAGAAAATTCCAGAAAAATCCTTTGTATGGAAGGATGCATGTGCATGAATTGTCTTTCAAGTTCAACTACAAGCATGGCAATAGCGTCCGCAAGACTACTAGTTCTATGAAGGATAGAACTACCCATAGAGGTTAAAGCACCGGCACAAGTAAAGAAATCTTGAATAACTCCTTTTCCAATAATATTACCACTACCAACACGGTATCTTTTTGTATATGAGATAGTGGGTTCTTTAGTAGGAGCATCAGAATTATTATCGACCATAGTTTCCCCGATTTCAGACATAGAGACAAAAGGTAAAGGACTAGCCATAACAACAAGCAAACAAACTAACACACAAGCAAACAAAAAGCAAGCGGGCAAAAGGAGGCAAATAGAGAAAGAGAGGGAGGCTAGAGAGAGGGCAAATAAAAGCAAGGGTGAAGTGGGGGAGAGGAAAACGAGAGGCAAATGGAAAATAATGTAATGCGGGAGATAAGGGTATGTGATGGGTACTTGGTATGTTGACTTTTGCGTTGACCTCCCCGGCAACGGCGCCAGAAATCCTTCTTGCTACCTCTTGAGCACTGCGTTGGTTTTCCCCGAAGAGGAAGGGATGATGCAGCAAAGTAGCGTAAGTATTTCCCTCGGTTTTTGAGAACCAAGGTATGAATCCAGTAGGAGGCTACGCGCGAGTCCCTCGTACCTGAACAAAACAAATAAATCCTCACAACCAACACAAATAGGGGTTGTCAATCCCTATAAGGCCACTTACGAGAGTGAGATCTGATAGATATGATAAGATAATATTTTTGGTATTTTTATGATAAAGATGCAAAGTAAAATAAAGGCAAAGTAAATAACAAAGGAAATAACTAAGTAGGAGGAGATTAATATGATAAAGCTAGAGCCGGGGGCCATAGGTTTCACTAGTGGCTTCTCTTGAGAGCATAAGTTTTCTACGGTGGGTGAACAAATTACTGTTGAGCAATTGACAGAGTTGAGCATAGTTATGAGAATATCTAGCTATGATCATGTATATAGGCATCACGTCCGAGACAAGTAGACCGACTCCTACATGCATCTACTACTATTACTCCACTCATCGACCGCTATCCAGCAGACATCTAGAGTATTAAGTTAAAAACAGAGTAACGCCTTAAGCAAGATGACATGATTTAGAGGAATAAACTCAGGAAATATGAAGAAAACCCCATATTGTTATCCTCGATGGCAACAATACAATACGTGCCTTGCTGCCCCTACTGTCACTGGGAAAGGACACCGCAAGATTGATCCCAAAGCTAAGCACTTCTCCCATTGCAAGAAAGATCAATCTAGTAGGCCAAACCAAACTGATAATTCGAAGAGACTTGCAAAGATAACCAATCATACATAAAAGAATCCAGAGAAGATTCAAATATTATTCATAGATAGACGTGATCATAAACCCACAATTCATCGATCTCAACAAGCACACTGTAAAAAGAAGATCACATTGAATAGATCTCCACAAGAGACGGGGAGAACATTGTATTGAGATCCAAAAAGAGAGAAGAAGCCATCTAGCTACTAACTATGGACCTATAGGTCTGAGGTAAACTACTCACACTTCATCGGAGGGGCTATGGTGTTGATGTAGAAGCCCTCCGTGATCGATGCCCCCTCCGGCGGAGATCCAGAATAGGCCCAAAGATGGGATCTCATGGATACAGAAAGTTATGGCGGTGGAATTAGGGTTTTGGCTCCATATCTGATCGTTTGGGGGTACGTAGGTATACATAGGAGGATGGAGTACGTCGGTGGAGCAACAGGGGGCCCACGAGGGTGGAGGGTGCGTCTGGGGGGTAGGCGCGCCCCTACCTTGTGGCCTCCTCTTTTCTTTCCTGATGTAGTGTCCAAGTCTCCTGGGTCTTGTTTGTTGAGAAAATCACATTCCTGAAGGTTTCATTCCATTTGGACTTCGTTTGATATTCCTTTTCTTGGAAACCCTAAAATAGGCAAAAAAACAGCAATTCTGGGCTGGGCCTCCGATTAATAGGTTAGTCCAAAAAATAATATAAAAGTGGATAATAAAGCCCAATAATGTCCAAAACAGTATATAATATAGCATGGAGCAATCAAAAATTATAGATATGTTGGAGACGTATCACCTACCTAGTGATTGTACTAATCAGTGTTGTCTTGTTTGATTGCAAACCTTCTACAGGGTTTCAGAGGGAGAGCAGGAGGCAGCGTGTATGGTTGTCGAAAATGAGTGCAAGCTCCTACTTCAAAACTTAAGGCACGAGGCTCGGGTGCAGGCCGTTCGAGACTACTACGCCTCGAAGGGTATTAGGAGGGGCTAGCAGAAGTGTCGCGGCAAGTTTCTGAGTAAGGAGAAGTACATGCAGGTAATTACCTATTCTTAAGGTCTTGAACTTAGTTTTCTTGATTTGATTCGTAGGCATAGCGCTGAAATTTCTCTTGACTCACTTAGGTGCCCCCGAGATGGTGTGTGGATAATATAGACTGTTGGGAGGCGTTGGTGGATGTGTGGTGCTCTGCCCAATGGAAAGTCGAACACCAAAGGGCCAAGGATAAGCTCGACCAAATGGAAGGTGTGCCACACCATCAAGGGAGCTCCAACCTGTTTGAGTACGGGGATAACTGGGTATGTGGTTCGCTACATGATTCATGCAATTCATTCTTCATGCTAGATAGTTCATTCATGACATAATTAGCTCTAAAATGACTTAATAACTTTAGATAGCTCTATAGAATGCCTAAATATGTTGTAGTTAGCTCTAAAATGACATAAGTACCTTGGATAGCTCAATAATGACATAATTAGCATACTTTGGTCAAAATGGCATAATAATCTTGGTTACCTTGAAAATGACCTAAACTTAGCTTATTTTCCTCCAAAATGACATAATAACCATTCTTAGCTCCAAAATGACCTATTTACATAGCAATATCATTCCTCATGCTAGCTTGAGCCCTTAACTAATATTTTGTTCCTCTCTCTCAGGCGCACCACCACAAGAAGCCTGTGACAGGTCTATTTGACCTCTATGGCATGGCCCATATGGCCCCGTACAAGAAGGCCAAGCCATTCACGGAGTCTGACCTAGATGATCCAGAGAGCTTCACCAACAAGACCTCCCACCACAATCTTGTGAAGTACAGACACGAGGGGAAGGCGAGGAAAGGGGAGGACTTTAACCTGAGCAAGGATCCTTTTGATACAGAGCTGGTGATGATATCTGGTGGCGGGAGGTCCCATGGCTCTCTAGCCAGTGGTGATGGACTGGCATGTTGTCCTAAGACTCTCCCGCAGATCAAGAAGCGCCTGAGTAGCTCTGATCCTGAGATAACGCCTCGTGGACGGCCCGCGGAGATCGCCATGGCGGTTAGTTATATGGACTCTCTCACCTTTTCTCCATTACATTGTGTGTGCGTCCGTCGATGATTACAATGCTAAAGAGGAGTGGTGTGTTGCAGGCTATTGTTGAGAAAGAGAGATTGAAGACGAAGGAGCTTGTGGAGGAGGCAAAAAGGGAGGCACAAAAGGAGATGGAGGAGATGACGGCTAAGCTGTTGGAGGAGGAGAGGAACCGGAATGACAGCCCTAACCGGGCCCTATACGAGCCCATCGTGGTACGTTTCTCGTGAATATTAGCCCAATCATGCATGTAATGTCCGCATTACTATCTAATATGACTGACTTGTGAGAACCAAATGTGCAGACCATGTGCGAGAAAAATGGTCACGCCCCTCCTCCGATGCCCTAGATTGCTCCGGTGACCACAGTGAGTTTGATTTGAATGGTCGTTGCTTACTACTATTCACATTTCAGTTTGCTAACTTGCTAACGAGACATTATTGGAAATGATCTTTGGTGCAGCATGGCTCCCGACAAGCATCGACCACTCCTTCTGCCAATGCCGAAACCCCGACCGGTCCTTCACCTCCGTCCGGCACTGGCGCAGCCCCGACCATTCCTACACCTCCGTGATAACGGTATTTTTCTTCTTATCTAGCGTGTTTAGTCCATTTATTACATAATTTAGCCTATTTAGTCCACAAATGACATAATAAGATGAAGAAAATCAAGGAAGAGGAAGGAAAGAAGGAATAGGAAGAAAAGAAGAAGAAGAAGTTAGCTCTTCTTCTTCTCCTCCTTCTTATTCTTCTTCTTCTTCTGATCTTCTTCTTCTTCTAGTCTTCTTCTTCTTCTTCTAGTTTTCTTCTTCTTCTCCAAAATGAAGTTAGCTCTAAGTTATATCAAAAATGGCATAATATGATTAGTTAGGTCGAAAATGGCATAATTAGCTAGGTAAGCTCAAAAATGGAATTTTTCTTCTTATTTAGACTATTTAGTCCATTTATGACATGATTTAGCCTATTTAGTCCACAAATGACATAATAAGATGAAGAAAATCAAGGAAGAGGAAGAAAAGAAGGAATAGGAAGAAAAGAAGAAGAAGAAGAAAAGAAGAAGAAGTTCTTCTTCTTCTTCTTCTTCTTCTTCTAGTCTTCTTCTTTTTCTTCTAGTCTTCTACTTCTTCTTCTTCTTCTTCTTATTCTTCTTCTTCTTCTTCTTCTTCTTCTTCTTCTTCTTCTTCTTCTAGTTTTCTTCTTCTTCTTCTCCAATATGAAGTAAGCTCTAAGTTATATCTCATAATATGCTTAGTTAGGTCAAAAATGGCATAATTAGCTAGGTAAGCTCAAAAATGGCATTTTTCTTCTTATTTAGCCTATTTAGTCCATTTATGACAT
>NC_057812.1:317801571-317945268 GCF_018294505.1 Triticum aestivum
TTCTTCTTCTTCTCCAAAATGAAGTAAGCTCTAAGTTATATCTCATAATATGCTTAGTTAGGTCAAAAATGGCATAATTAGCTAGGTAAGCTCAAAAATGGCATTTTTCTTCTTATTTAGCCTATTTAGTCCATTTATGACATAATTTAGCCTATTTAGTCCACAAATGACATAATAAGATGAAGAAAATCCAGGAAGAGGAAGAAAAGAAGGAATATGGAGAAAAGAAGAAGAACAAAAAGAAGAAGAAGAAAAGAAGTAAAAGAAGTTCTTCTTCTAGTCTTCTTCTTCTTCTTCTTCCTCTAGTTTTCTTCTTCTTCTTCATCATCTTCTTCTAGTTTTCTTCTTCTTCTCCAAAATGAAGTTAGCTCTAAGTTATATAAAAAATGGCATAATATGCTTAGTTCACTCAAAAATGGCACAATTAGCTAGGTTAGCTCCATTTTACCTAAGTATGCTTACTTCTTCTTCTTCTTATTCTGATTCTAGTCTTCTTCTTCTAACTTTCTTGTTTCCCATTTTGCCGATTTAATTCACTATATGGAAGCTTGCATGGATGGAGTGCTTGTTTCCCTTTTCTTTTTTCGTTTGTATCGAACAAAAATGTGAAACTTGTTATATGGATGCATGGAACAATGTGTTGGATGAACATTGTGATGTTACTGTAATATGTATGGATGGAACTCTGTTTCTTACTATGTATGTATGTTGTCATGGATGGAGCTATGTGTTGGATACATCATATGTCTGCTGTGCATGTGAAAAAAATATGTATATCTGTGTGTGAATTCCTGTGAAATTAAATGGATTCCAATGAAAACAGGGGATATCTAGCATGTTTGCCGTCCACTAGCAGACGGCAAAGAGCTTCGTCGTCTACTAGCAGACGGAAAGAGGACACGTGGAAGCTACCTATACAACCCTGGGAACACTGGCTGCCTATTTGGTCACTTTGTCATCTGCCCGCGGATGATCACTTTGCCGTCTGCCAGTGGATGGCATAGCTGGCCATGTGGCAGCTTCCCAGTACTGCCTAGCTGAGCTCTTTGCCATCTGTGAGCGGACGATAAAGAGATTTTACACTTTGCGTCCGCTGGCAGACGGCAAAGAGCACCAATAACCCCCTAACGGCACTCATTCCAGTGCACTGCCGTCCGTTGTCTTTGCCGTCTGCTGGCCTCGGACGGTGGACGGCAAAATCCTTTGCCGTCCGTTTCCAGGAAGCGGGCGACAAAGAAGGCCTTTGCTGGGACATGTTCAGACGGACAGTTTGTTATCTGCTGGTGGACGGCAAAGAAGTTTGCTGTGCGTGATCCATGCCTTTGCCGTCCGCCATGGTGGACAGCAAAGAAGCTGATTCCAATAGTATAATACCCTACGTCCTGCTTGATTTATTTTGATGAATATGAGTGTTACAAGAGTTGATCTACCATGAGATCGTAATGGCTAAACCATAGAAGTCTAGCGTGTATGACTATAGTAATGAGTATATCCTTTCCGGACTAACCCCTCCGGTTTATATAGACACTGGGGGAATCTAGGGTTACATAGAGTCGGTTACATAAGAGGGAATCTTCATAGTCAGTCGCCAAGCTTGCCTTCCACGCCAAGGAGAGTCCAATCCGGACACGGGTACAGTCTTCGGCCTTCATGTCTTCACAGCCCATCAGTCCGGCCCATGGATAACTGGCCGGACGCCCGAGGACCCCTTAGTCCAGGACTCCCTCAGTAGCCCCCGAACCAGTCTTCAGTAGCGAGGTGTTCGGCACACAAATTGTCTTCGGCATTTCAATGCGGGTTCCTCTTTTAATTATCTCCAAGTGATGTATTCGACCATCGGTTCAATGTCGCTCCCCTCGGCTTCTGCGCGTTAAATAACTTCGCCTCCCACGTGTCAGGCGAAGGTGGAAGGTCAGGGTATTTTTGTAGATAACACCCGGTCCATGCAAGGAAGAGCACCTATTAAAGAGATTGGATCCTAGATCCATTCAGCACCACGCAGAGGAAATCCCCGGAAGCTGCTTAGGAGAAACCATTCTAGCATGGCTACCGCCCCCAGCTCCTCCACCCGTTGTGGCCCAGAGAAAGGACAGTGGGAGAGGTGTTCAGTGTCCCATAGTCAATTGACGAAGCTGCAGACACAGGGATTTCTTCCCCCCGCAGATCTAGTTCCTGTTCGAGCAGGGCTAGATTCCTTAAATGGTGAGATTCAAGCAGAGGACCTCCCCAATCAATCCGTGGGAGAGCGAGTATGTTTCGTCCCCTACCTGCTAAGGGGCATTGGATTTCCCATTCATCCGTTCCTCTGAGGGCTTCTAGAATACTATGGCCTCCAGCTGCACAACTTCACCCCTGCCTCCATTCTGCACATTGCGGATTACGTCGCTTTATGTGAACTATTCCTGGGTATCGAGGCTCATTACGAGCCATGGAGGAAGCTATTCTATCTTGTCCCGAGTAATCACAAGGGGTCAACATTTGAAGTGGGCGGATCCGAAGTATGGCGTATCGCTGATACCGGATATCTGTCCGGCACACCAAGGAAGGCATCTGAAGAATGGCCTTCTGAATGGTTCTATATTGAGGACGTCATGCTTCCTGATCCACTTTGAAAGGGTCTTCCTGAATTTGTGAGCTTCCCACTGAACAAACGCCATAGTTGGCGTCCTCGGAGTCTTGAAGAGGATGATAACACAGAAGTTTGCCAGCTTATGAGCAAGATAAAGACGCTCGCTCAATCCAGACTCACAATAATCGAGGTAATGGAGATCTCCATAGTGCATGGGGTTCAGCTGCTACAATATAGAGGGCTACCCATGTGGCACTATAATGGAGAGGATGACACCTCCTGCTATGGCCGAAAGGGTCCGGATACCCCCGCCGGTCTGGCCAAAATATTGGTCGAGCTGTTTAAAGGGGAGGAAGAGGAGTTTCTTCGCATTAAGCACAGAGATGGATATTCTATGTATGATGCTCCCAGTTGGGTAAGCTTCGTCCCCTCTATTCCACTCATTCCCCTTCCGGATTACTTTTGATAAATTTCAAGTCTGTTTGTTATGACAGCACTGGCGGAAGGTCACCGAAGGACTTCATAGTCCTGCCCCACAGCCAGGGATCCACAACCGGGAACTACATCCTGGGTTTGAAGAGGATCTGGATATATTTGTGGTGCTTGCAGGGGGAGTGTTCTACCAGACAAGCTATGATGGCACAGAAGTGGCAGGACCCCGACTCAATACCACATCGATCTAGCATGTAACACCCCATATCACTTTGCGGCCTCACGCACGGTATTCCCACGGGTGTCGCCTTACCTTTGCCCGGGACCGTTTGCGTCTTTTGGCACACGTATATGATAGTGTCGCTAGCATCCATATGGTAAGGAGCCCGGGCTGACATGGCTAGTCGTAAACCCAAAGTGGCACAAACTTACAGGGACAGGCATCCATGACCCAACATCGAACGTGTCGGTCATCAGCGAGTGAATCCAGGCTGTAGCACTGGGCTAGCAGGACTCCGGTGAACCGGGCTGTAGCGGGCTAACAGGACTCCGGTATTCATCGCGTGACATTTCCCCAAAGGGACAGACACAGGAACGAAGAAGGACACATGCCGGCCAGCCTAAGAGTTCCGGAGCAGTAGCAAGCTACCATGGCTCAGTGGAAACACTAGGAGACATTTCCCGGTAAGAGAGGCTACTAAGGATAAACAACTAGATAGTCAGATCCCACACATACCAAGCATTTCAATAACATACACACAATATGCTCGATATGTGCAAACACAACATGGCATCACAACATGACTCTACGACTCAAGTATTTATTCAATAGGCTCCGAGGAGCAAGATATTACAAACATGGGTCCCATGACCCAACAATCAGAGCATACAAGTCAAAGCACATGCGGAAGCTTAAGATGTCTGAGTACAGACAACTATAAATGAAAAAGGCTGAGAAGCCTGACTATCTACCAGATCCTGCCGAGGGCACAAGATCGTAGCTGAGGTAACAAGCTAAACGTCGAAGTCAGCGGAACTACTAGTGAGACTGAAGTCTCTCTGCAAAAACATAAAATAGGCAAACGTGAGTACAAATGTACCCAGCAAGACTTACATCAGATCTATCTACATATGCATCATTATCAACAAGGGGGTGGTGGAGTTTAACTGCAGCAAGCCAGCTTTGACTCGGTGGCTATCCTGAACTACGACTGCAAGTAACTCTTTTGAGGTGGCGCACACGAGTCCACATATTCACCAACCAATACACCACTATGGATCCGCTCCCGTCTCCCTACGAGAACGCCATCCATAGCACTCACGCTTATCTTGCGTATTTTAGAGTATCCACTTTCACTTGTCTATGAACTATGCAAGGGGTCCAAGTTTCCATATCCGAGGAATCCGGCTATTCGAATAGATGATGTTAACCCTGCAGGGGTGTACTTCTTCAATCACGCTTTCGCCACTTATCGCCCTGTACACGTCATGTACCTCGGCAACCTTCAAGCGGAAGCCGAGCGAGGGAGTTGGCCACGACCTGACTAACCGAACAAGTCTCTAGTCCAGGTTTATCGCCTATTCGGGTTCCATCCGCAAGGAGATCCGGTCGGGGTGTCGCTCACGGCCCCAAACGATGTGTGCAGGGTTCCCAAGCCCACCAACCGGGTGCCACTTGGTACACCGTGCCACTGTGCCTAGTCTGTCCCAAGCCCACCTGTACTGGGTGCCACTTGGTAGACTACTAACACTACCTACAAACACGAGAAACTAGTTGCAACTCCTGGACAGAGATCATGTTGATTAATAAGTCGAGAGAGCTTGGAACGCCCGGAGCCCAATGTGTGGTAGTAACTGATCATGGATCACAAACACAGAACTCAGTTCCTGAGGACGGCTGCAATGAGACAACCCACCATGTACTCCTACATGGCCTCTCACCGCTACCTTTACCAAATCGTATTCACACACTTAGCTCACACACAGTAGGACATGTTCACACACCTCTGATTCATCCCGGAAGAATCAGACCTGACTCAACTCTAAGCAGTAGCAGGCATGACAAACAAGCATGAATGAGTAGGCACAACAGGGCTCAAACAACTCCTACTCATGCTAGTGGGTTTCATCTATTTACTGTGGCAATGACAGGTCATGCAAAGGATAAAGGGGTTCAGCTACCGCAGCAGGTAACAGATGAATCGTTGTTGTCCTAATGCAGTAAAAGAGAGCAGGAGCGAGAGAGTGGGATTTTATCGGAATGAACAAGGGGGTTTTGCTTGCCTGGCACTTCTGAAGATAACATTGAGTCTTCATCAGTGTCAACGATCACATCATCGGTATCACGTCTATCGAGAGGGGACAGATACCGGCAAATACAGAAAAACACGATCAATGCAATGCACAATATGATGCATGCTATGACATGACAATATGAATGTGTTTTGGGCTAATGCACCTAAAACCAGATTAAATGAAGTTGGTTTGAATCCAAGATTCAAATTCAAACTCCATATGTGATTAATTAAATGCCCTTTATATGATTTGTGCTAAACAGTAGTGATAAGTTGTTCTAACATGCATGAAAATGGTACAGATGGATTCCTTGAATTTTTCTGATAATTTTTCATATATAAATTATTTAATTTGGAGTTACGGTTAATTTTCTATGATTTATTGAAGTTTTAGGCATTTTCTGAAATTTCAGAATTAAATTAAATCCAGAAATGATTTAATTGCGTCAGCCTGACGCCAGCATGACGTCAGCGAGTCAACGACCAGGTCCAGGTCAAATCTGACATGCGGGGTCCACACGTCAGCGACACTGGGGCTAATCCCGCGTTGACTCGGGCTTTGACCCGCTACGGGGCCCGCTGTCAGTGTCTGTTAGTGTTAATGGGGGGGGGGGATTAACCGCTAATGACGGTTCACGTCAGATGCGCCGGCGGTTGGACGACGGCGACGATCAGAGCGGCGGTGGCTCGCCGGAGTTGCGCCAGAGACGACGGATCGACGCGCCAGGGGCACCAGAGGATAGCCCGTGCCCGCGCGCATCTAGGAGAACCAACGGGAGGTGCGGGGGTGGACGGAGTTCGCCGGAGTGGAGCCCGAGGCGGCGGCCGGAGCTCGGGGTTTCGCGGGACCGGCGCTGCAGTGCACGGGAGGACGAATGGTTAAGTGCTTTGGGTTCCTGAGGTTGCGGTGAGCACGCGGGTGGGCTCAGGAGCGAGCTGCGGTGGCTGTGGCCACGGCCACGCCATGGCCGGCGGCGAGGAGCAATCGGCTCCAGTGAAAAGGCGGCTAGGGTACGGGAACGAGCGCGAGGAGGAGGGGGAATGGAAGAGTAGCTCACAGGGGTTGCGACGGTGGCCTCGGGGAGCTCGGGGAGGCACCGGAGCCGACGAATTTGACGAAGATGGCCGGCGGTCCCGAGGTTGAAGAAGACGGCGGTGGCGACGTTGCAGGGGCTCCCGCGGTGCGCTTCTCGGCGAGGAGGAAGAGGTGGTCGAGGCGGATCTCCTGGGTACTTCGGGTGGCAGTGAGGAGCACGGTGGCTACGGCGAACGGCGTCGGCGACGACGAGCTCCGCTCGGGCGCGTGCAGGGAGAGAGCAGAGGAGGGGGAGGAGCGAGGGAGTGCTACGGGAGAGTGAGAGAGGTCGTGGGGAACGAGGGGGGAGTGCGTGGCTCCCTCGGGTGCCTCCAGTGGCGAGCAGGTAAGCAGGAGGTGGCCGGAGCTCTTCGGGCGCGCGCCACGCCTCGCCTCTGCCTACTGGCAGAGGAAGAAGAGGACAAGGGGGGAAGGAGGTGGGCTGGGCCGCGCAGGTGGGCTGCACAGGGGGGGCTGGGCCAGCACAGGTGAGCGCCAGGTAGTTCCTTCTCTCTTTTTTTATTTACTGTTTTCTATTTTTGTTCTGTTTTCTTTTATTTAATCTGTTTTGCCACTGTTTTGAATTTAAAAATAATTCAAACAATGCCAAAACTCCTCTGAATATTTTATATTGCTAGATGGACTTTTCCAAAAGCTTATAAAATATTTCAGGGGTATTTGAAATTATATTCTAATTATATGAATATAATTCAAATTCAAATAGTTAATGAATTAAATTCAAAGTCCCAAAAATAAATCCTTAAAAATGTTCAATATTTTGGTTGGGACCAGAACCCTTACCAAAAATTATCAAACATTTAAGAGGAGTCTTTTGGAGCAATGAATGAGATTTCTAGGGTTTTTGCCCCTCTTTTATTTAGGGTTTTGAGGCTTCCAATTTCCCTCAGTTCAAATTTCAGAAATTTAAATATGATGCACACATGAAGCTAGCCTAGAGCACTGCCAGCAGCTAGGGATGTGACAATTCACCCCCACTAAACAAAAATCTCGTCCCGAGATTCAAGCATAGGGTAAGGTGAAGGGGAAAACGCAACTAGTATAATCTTCACGAACCAGGTTGCACCTCATAGGAACGTTGATTCATTCACCATCATTGTCTTGAAGTCTTGCCTTGAGAACTCCAACTATCATGACAACGAGAGGAAAGGAAAAACCCTAAAGAATTGTTCTTCTCGAAGGTCGAACAACTCAGGATTAACCCACGGAATGAGACATAACAACATCTCTCGAGCTGAGACACGAAGCACACCTTTAGAGGGTGGAGTGGACAGATGACGAGGGTTCACTAGGTAGACAACAATTCCACACCTAAGAAGGTGGTAAATGATTGCCAACGTAGCTAGGAGTTGAGTTGCCATGATACCATAACGATGCACCTTAGGGAAGGTGACTCGTAGAAATATCCCCTTAAGTGGCAAAAAGAATTACTTTTGATTCAGAGATCATTGAAACTCTTTATACCAGCCTAAGGCAATCACAAGCGATCATTTGGAGGGGGTCGGTAGAATGGCATACTCAGACTTGGATGATGTGGATTACCTTGTTGAAGACAACGTAATGGATGAACTTGCTTACCACCGGAAATGGAAGAGACCCATGGTAGAATGGCACATTGGCGGTCCAAGCTGGGAACAAAATGCAAATAATGGGAATGATTCTGGTAACTGGGGAAGAACCCAACAATAAAGAGTGAATTCACTGTTGGAGTGGTTATAGCATAACCGAAGAGACTAGGAGCAATCCCGGTTAGTGCCGATGATAACACGTAGCGCTTGTGCGTGCTCTCAAGAACTTGAGCATTTCCATATTTCAAGGTTTTACCAACATCCGTGTCAAGGATCCTGGCAACACAACATACCACCATGATGAACAACGATGGACGAAGCAGATGCATAGGAAGATAACATCAACTCAGATTTCATCCTAGCGAGGCCAAGGAAACAAAATCTGGATGATCGACCGAGAGACATTTAGCACTCCACTTCTAATGTTCTCCTTGATGTGCTAGTGTAATCCAATCATTGAAATGGTTTGGTAACTAGACATCAAGTAAAAGGTCGGACTTCGGGAGCAATAGGATCCATAAGGAACAGTTATGGAGGTAATTCCTACAAAATCCTTATGGGGAGGTGGCCAACTTCCTCAAACAAGATACTACAATAATAGGTCTTCCGGCTGGGTGTGTTGGCCACAACATCCACTTTACCGGTTATCGAGGGACCAATATTATAGTTCTTGGGAAATATTCCAACCATCATATCTGCCTGAGACTCAGATCTGGTTGGTGTCAGGATATTCCAGACTCATCGAGTCTAGGAAGAAAAATGAAAGTTTGCAACACAAATCGACGAGATGACGTTGCGAGATTCTCGGGAGATGAATTACGATAGCAAGCTCCAAAACATGAGCTGGTTCTGCTACAACATGTGAACACGATGTCCAAGACAAGCATGACCACAAGGTAGTCTTATAATAAAACACTACCGAGTTCAGGAGGGGGGGAACCATAATCGGGAATATTGAAGTCTTGTGCATGACCTAGGATTAGCACATCAACTCCTTTTCCTGAACAAATCAGTCAGTGGCTTGGTGTGCTAGGGACCCATATAGAATGGAGGTTGCAAGTCTCCGAACCACAGAATACTTCGCACGTATGCATGACTGATTTGGGATGATTCCAAAGGAAACAACATTGACTTTCTCAAATCCACGGCGGCAACTTGCATCAGATGCACATGAATTAAAGGAAGTCACTACCTTCATCCAAACATATGCTTCATGAGCTAGCATGAACAAATGCTTTCAAAAGTTTCCAACACTAGCTTAATGTTCAACAAAATCATGGAGGAGATAAGGATGTTGTCAATGGGCTCAACAACAATTCATCTAGGTTTCCTTTAAAAAGGAATTCCATAGTTAAGTGAACACGGTGATAGCATTGGTCAGACCAAAGATGTAATGGGGTATGCTCGAGGGATCAACCACGAATAAGACAACATTACGAGCATCGTTGGTACTGATTTGATTTGACGATAGCCCACACTCAAATCAAAGGATTGATAAGACAATAGGTCCAGCAACTGATCACAGGGACCAATCGATGAAGATGTCATCTTTCTTCAACACACACTACACAAGAATATCCCTTTGGAACGAACTAAGTCAGGCAAGCTTTTACCTTCCAACTCTCCAAGTTGTTGTCTAGCTTAACCAACTAGCTCAGGGATATCCAACACAGATTCTTGGAGAAGGGTGGTTCACAAGAAACCAACTTGATCACGAGCTCAACACAGCGGTCAGGTGACAACCTGGTAATACTTCCGAGAAGATCTTCGGAAAATCACGAACCACCGATATGTTACTAGGCTCGAGAACAATCTTGCTTTTTGATGCAAGACGATATGATCAATAGAGCGAAGATTAGAAATAATCCTAACTCATCGATCGAGGAGTGCACCGAGAACAAGGACTAGGTAGCATGATCAACCTTAGAACGATGATTCAAAACCAACACGCTAAGAATGAAATTATTGTCCATTAACTACCAAGGAACAAGGTTGCTAGGAGTATTGAATTCACACATCACAATTCATTTGTCGGTATTCCGGTTGCATTAACACGAAGACCGAGGAATGACTAATGATGGCAAGAAGTATCACTGTACCAAGAGTTCATAGGATGGTGTGCAATTCCTATAACAATCCCTATATAAAGATGGTAATACTCCAAGGTAGAACAGAACAAAAGCTGGATTAGCAATTTGATCTGCAGAGCACAACTTCTTTGACCCAATCCTGGATATGGAAGAGGTACTGGAGTTTGTTTCTCCTAGTCATTATGCGATAGAATGGCTTGACGGACCACAAGAGTAATAGGCATCGATAAACGAACGCACGCATACTCTTGACTAACAATTGATAGACGAGGGTCAGAATGCAACTAAAGAGAACAACTCAAAGGAACATATAATTTTCTGAGTTGTGGATGCATAAATTAGTATGTCGAACCAAGTTCAACATATTTCTTCCGGATAACCCATGCAGAAAAGTAGAACTGGCAGAGTCACGATTTATGAATGGAGAACTCCTCAAGAATAATCCTGTTGTGATATTTCAGTTCAACGAGGAACTTCTGCCATAAGTAGTTCATGGTATTTGGAAGAAGAAGATACCACGGACTTCAAGGACTATTGCAAAGGTTACTAATATCCTAAAGGCACTAGCAATTACTATCAACATGAAGTAGGTAGAGTGAATCTCGGGTTCAAGAACCCAAGGAGTAGAATACCTACTACTAAGTGGCATCACGGGATGCTTTCGAGAATAAAAGCCAGAATCATCACACTGGGATCACAAAACATTGCTAGATTACTAGGTGATCCCCTAAGACACCTAGGTCATAATAATATCTCCAACATATATGTCAAGGTAACGGAGTACCTCAACTCACTGATTAGTGTGGTTAATCTGGCCCAAAGGCACATCGGACACAGGAGGAAGGGATTTGCAAATGCATCCGACTATTTAGAAACCTGGGATGACTCGGACAGCATAACGGCTGTAAATGCTCAGAAGAGATTTGAGACATTCACAAAAATGGTGGCATAACCACTCAGAAGCACAATATCACGGTTTCGAGATCAACAGTTAACATACAGAAGATAGTAGGAACTGAACTGAGGCTTGAATCAACAATCTTATAAGCCTACGGATTAGTAACACGTGATCCTAATAGAAAGAAGAGATAGCCTAGTTCTTAATCCCCGTAGAAGAGAAGATGATGACTCAGATCAGAAGGCCATGAGGTATAAGGAGTAAAAAGAGCCTTACGTTCCATCCCACAATCAATTCCCTTATATAACTAAAGAATTTCTAGACTCAACTTCGACCAGTTTGGCTTGGTAATCCTACAGGCAGTCAAGCTCTGATACCAACGCTGTCAGGACCCCGACTCAATGCCACATCGATCTAGCATGTAACACCCCATATCACTTTGCGGCCTCACGCACGGTATTCCCACGGGTGTCGCCTTACCTTTGCCCGGAACCGTTTGCGTCTTTTGGCACATGTATATGATAGTGTCGCTAGCATCCATATGGTAAGGAGCCCGGGCTGACATGGCTAGTCGTAAACCCAAAGTGGCACAAACTTACAGGGACAGGCATCCATGACCCAACATCGAACGTGTCGGTCATCAGCGAGTGAATCCAGGCTGTAGCACTGGGCTAGCAGGACTCCGATGAACCGGGCTGTAGCGGGCTAATAGGACTCCGGTATTCATCGCGTGACATTTCCCCGAAGGGACAGACACAGGAACGAAGAAGGACACATGCCGGCCAGCCTAAGAGTTCCGGAGCAGTAGCAAGCTACCATGGCTCAGTGGAAACAGTAGGAGACATTTCCCGGTAAGAGAGGCTACTAAGGATAAACAACTAGATAGTCAGATCCCACACATACCAAGCATTTCAATAACATACACACAATATGCTCGATATGTGCAAACACAACATGGCATCACAACATGACTCTACGACTCAAGTATTTATTCAATAGGCTCCGAGGAGCAAGATATTACAAACATGGGTCCCATGACCCAACAATCAGAGCATACAAGTCAAAGCACATGCGGAAGCTTAAGATGTCTGAGTACAGACAACTATAAATGAAAAAGGCTGAGAAGCCTGACTATCTACCAGATCCTGCCGAGGGCACAAGATCGTAGCTGAGGTAACAAGCTAAACGTCGAAGTCCAAGCGGAACTACTAGTGAGACTGAAGTCTCTCTGCAAAAACATAAAATAGGCAAACGTGAGTACAAATGTACCCAGCAAGACTTACATCAGATCTATCTACATATGCATCATTATCAACAAGGGGGTGGTGGAGTTTAACTGCAGCAAGCCAGCTTTGACTCGGTGGCTATCCTGAACTACGACTGCAAGTAACTCTTTTGAGGTGGCGCACACGAGTCCAGATATTTACCAACCAATACACCACTATGGATCCGCTCCCGTCTCCCTACGAGAACGCCATCCATAGCACTCACGCTTATCTTGCGTATTTTAGAGTATCCACTTTCACTTGTCTATGAACTATGCAAGGGGTCCAAGTTTCCATATCCGAGGAATCCGGCTATTCGAATAGATGATGTTAACCCTGCAGGGGTGTACTTCTTCACACACGCTTTCGCCACTTATCGCCCTGTACACGTCATGTACCTCGGCAACCTTCAAGCGGAAGCCGGGCTAGGGAGTCGGCCACGACCTAACTAACCGAACAAGTCTCTAGTCCAGGTTTATCGCCTATTCGGGTTCCATCCGCAAGGAGATCCGGCCGGGGTGTCGCTCACGGCCCCAAACGATGTGTGCAGGGTTCCCAAGCCCACCAACCGGGTGCCACTTGGTACACCGTGCCACTGTGCCTAGTCTGTCCCAAGCCCACCTGTACTGGGTGCCACTTGGTAGACTACTAACACTACCTACAAACACCAGAAACTAGTTGCAACTCCTGGACAGAGATCATGTTGATTAATAAGTCGAGAGAGCTTGGAGCGCCCGAAGCCCAATGTGTGGTAGTAACTGATCGTGGATCACAAACACAGAACTCAGTTCCTGAGGACGGCTGCAATGAGACAACCCACCATGTACTCCTACATGGCCTCTCACCGCTACCTTTACCAAATCGTATTCACACACTTAGCTCACACACAGTAGGACATGTTCACACACCTCTGATTCATCCCGGAAGAATCAGACCTGACTCAACTCTAAGCAGTAGCAGGCATGACAAACAAGCATGAATGAGTAGGCACAACAGGGCTCAAACAACTCCTACTCATGCTAGTGGGTTTCATCTATTTACTGTGGCAATGACAGGTCATGCAAAGGATAAAGGGGTTCAGCTACCGCAGCAGGTAACAGATGAATCGTTGTTGTCCTAATGCAGTAAAAGAGAGCAGGAGCGAGAGAGTGGGATTTTATTGGAATGAACAAGGGGGTTTTGCTTGCCTGGCACTTCTGAAGATAACATTGAGTCTTCATCAGTGTCAACGATCACATCATCGGTATCACGTCTATCGAGAGGGGACAGATACCGGCAAATACAGAAAAACACGATCAATGCAATGCACAATATGATGCATGCTATGACATGGCAATATGAATGTGTTTTGGGCTAATGCACCTAAAACCAGATTAAATGAAGTTGGTTTGAATCCAAGATTCAAATTCAAACTCCATATGTGATTAATTAAATGCCCTTTATATGATTTGTGCTAAACAGTAGTGATAAGTTGTTCTAACATGCATGAAAATGGTACAGATGGATTCCTTGAATTTTTCTGATAATTTTTCATATATAAATTATTTAATTTGGAGTTACGGTTAATTTTCTATGATTTATTGAAGTTTTAGGCATTTTCTGAAATTTCAGAATTAAATTAAATCCAGAAATGATTTAATTGCGTCAGCCTGACGTCAGCATGACGTCAGCGAGTCAACGACCAGGTCCAGGTCAAATCTGACATGCGGGGTCCACACGTCAGCGACACTGGGGCTAATCCCGCGTTGACTCGGGCTTTGACCCGCTACGGGGCCCGCTGTCAGTGTCTGTTAGTGTTAATGGGGGGGGATTAACCGCTAATGACGGTTCACGTCAGATGCGCCGGCGGTTGGACAACGGCGACGATTAGAGCGGCGGTGGCTCGCCGGAGTTGCGCCAGAGACGACGGATCGACGCGCCAGGGGCACCAGAGGATAGCCCGTGCCCGCGCGCATCTAGGAGAACCAACGGGAGGTGCGGGGGTGGACGGAGTTCGCCGGAGTGGAGCCCGAGGCGGCGGCCGGAGCTCGGGGTTTCGCGGGACCGGCGCTGCAGTGCACGGGAGGACGAATGGTTAAGTTCTTTGGGTTCCTGAGGTTGCGGTGAGCACGCGGGTGGGCTCAGGAGCGAGCTGCGGTGGCTGTGGCCACGGCCACGCCATGGCCGGCGGCGAGGAGCAATCGGCTCCGGTGAAAAGGCGGCTAGGGTACGGGAACGAGCGCGAGGAGGAGGGGGAATGGAAGAGTAGCTCACAGGGGTTGCGACGGTGGCCTCGGGGAGCTCGGGGAGGCACCGGAGCCGACGAATTTGACGAAGATGGCCGGCGGTCCCGAGGTTGAAGAAGACGGCGGTGGCGACGTTGCAGGGGCTCCCGCGCTGCGCTTCTCGGCGAGGAGGAAGAGGTGGTCGAGGCGGATCTCCTGGGTACTTCGGGTGGCAGTGAGGAGCATGGTGGCTACGACGAACGGCGTCGGCGACGACGAGCTCCGCTCGGGCGCATGCAGGGAGAGAGCAGAGGAGGGGGAGGAGCGAGGGAGTGCTACGGGAGAGTGAGAGAGGTCATGGGGAACGAGGGGGGAGTGCGTGGCTCCCTCGGGTGCCTCCAGCAGCGAGCAGGTAAGCAGGAGGTGGCCGGAGCTCTTCGGGCGCGCGCCACGCCTCGCCTCTGCCTACTGGCAGAGGAAGAAGAGGACAAGGGGGGAAGGAGGTGGGCTGGGCCGTGCAGGTGGGCTGCACAGGGGGGGCTGGGCCAGCACAGGTGAGCGCCAGGTAGTTCCTTCTCTCTTTTTTTATTTACTGTTTTCTATTTTTGTTCTGTTTTCTTTTATTTAATCTGTTTTGCCACTGTTTTGAATTTAAAAATAATTCAAACAATGCCAAAACTCCTCTGAATATTTTATATTGCTAGATGGACTTTTCCAAAAGCTTATAAAATATTTCAGGGGTATTTGAAATTATATTCTAATTATATGAATATAATTCAAATTCAAATAGTTAATGAATTAAATTCAAAGTCCCAAAAATAAATCCTTAAAAATGTTCAATATTTTGGTTGGGACCAGAACCCTTACCAAAAATTATCAAACATTTAAGAGGAGCCTTTTGGAGCAATGAATGAGATTTCTAGGGGTTTTGCCCCTCTTTTATTTAGGGTTTTGAGGCTTCCAATTTCCCTCAGTTCAAATTTCAGAAATTTAAATATGATGCACACATGAAGCTAGGCTAGAGCACTGCCAGCAGCTAGGGATGTGACAAGAAGTGGCCATCACCGCCGATTACCCTGGCCTTCTTCTTGCTTCACATGTAAATAATCAAGAAACACCTTCTCTAAAAGAGTCCTCTCATTCCGCCTCACCCACCGCACTATATTTTGCTTCACAGGGGAGACGTTCGGCAATTTCGAGGAGATCGGCTCCCGCGCCGGGCAAGCCTTCCAAGAGGAAAACGAACGAAGACACGGCCGTGCCTTCATCGAAGAGATATGAATTTTCCAACCTGCACCTGAGCAGTCACGTCCAACCATGACCTTCCCGTTTTCCATGTGTCAGGAGGAAGGTGCGCCTGACTATATCCGGAGGTTCGAGCGGCCGTACTTCCAACAACCAGGATTCAAATTCTGCAGTGAAGATGGGTGCTGATGTAAGGGCGACGCCGGACTGTCCTCCAGCCGAGGACTCGGATGACGTATCATTCACCAACTCGGAAGTGGAGAGTGCTATGAATCATCGGCGCTGCCGGGCCATTTTACGAGACCCTGGCTTTTCAGAAGAGTCCTTTAACACCTTCAACTCAGCCAATGCATACATCCGGGCTACTCGAGATGGGATTAACAGGGCCACAAAGCAACATTTGAAAGATGTACAGGTAAATTCGCTTTGTCTGGCTATGATAACCATATGCTAGTAGCCCCCGAGACATAAATGAGTTGAAACAAATGATTTAAGGATCATTGTATGACCAGGTGCTTACGGAGAAGAATACCTGGCTAGCTCAGGAACTAGAGAAGTGTCAGCGCCAGCTGCTTGTTGCCAATGCCGAACTGGAGAAATAGAAGGCATCTCCCGGTAATATTTTCCTCTATCGAAAATTCATAATGATACACTGATAGTGTGAATCTGGGTTCTAATCTTTGTGTTGGGTCATTAGACCAAGTACGAGAGCAGCTGGATGCCACTCAAAGTGAATAACATGGAGCCAAAAAGCTACTAAGCACGGGTGAGCGTGTATTGACAAAAGTCGTTGAAGAGAAAAAGAAACTCCAGGATTTGAATACCAAACTAGGTGAAGAACTGAAAGATGTGCAAGCACAGCTAGCCGACTCGGTGAAGGAGAACAAGAAGCTGCGAGGCAGCATATTCAGGCCGCCTTTATCTTATAGCAGTTTGGAGGTAACGGTAGCTGATATAGCTGTAATTGCAGGTGTATTAACGAACCGCCCCGAAGAGGAAGTGTCCGGATCATCAAATGATCTTCTGCAAGGGCTGTCGCAGTTGCACGAGCAAGCTTGGCAGGCTATGCGGAGTGTAGCCAAGGCTTTATGGCCATCCGACTCTCCTCCAGGAAGCATGGAAAAGCTGGTAGAGCTGTTCAAGGGAGCACAATGGCGTATCTGGCTGTGGAAGATATCTGCCTGGCGAGAGGGTGCGTGAGAGGCATGGGCCATGGTGAAGACACGATATACCAAGATGGATCCTAATCACATGGCTTGTGTCGGACTGGTAGGGCCGACTGGGAAGAAATTCCCATTAGTATAGAATATGGCCAAGTAGAGGTGGCCGCCAAATATTCCCAACAGGATTGTAAGTTAGACTGCCTGTTGGAAGGTGTAGAGGAAGAGGTGTTCGGTTCCAAGTGACTATGTACTTTCCTCACCTAGCCGAATTGTATATCATTTGTCATGGTAGACCTTTTCGCTTCAACCTCCGGACCCAAAGGTGCGGAGTGTTTCCGAATACCGTCGCGGCCGAATAGGCTGGGGTATGCGTGGAAAACTAGGCATAGGGGTCATAATTTCTTGAACAGACAAGTTGTATCCTGCTAGCGATGTTATATTACATTGATATCGTAAGAAACATCTTCCAGAGAGAATAGTTCCGTTAAGGGTTCCTTTCCCTGTGTATGCATGCATTTAATGTACGTGTCCAAATTGTGATGCAAGCACCACAGTTTGTATAACTTCTGGGGGTGCACAATGGAGTGAGTTTAGAAAACATCTTCAATTCACTGACCGAATATTCCCTTAAGAATGCAAGCTTTCAGCTTCACCCAGTCTGAGGTACATATCTGGATGACCCGGCGGTAACTATCGTAGAGGTGCTCCCTTTATGCCCTAGACGAACTAACGGGAACGTAGGGCACAAGCACAGGAGCCAGGCAACCCAGCTTGTACAAAACTTAAGTCATATTGATGCATATAGTGGTAAAGAAAACGTACATATGGAAAAACTCATATGTGAGGAGCTTAATGGTCAAGGAATGACAAGAACTTCTGAACGAGAAGCCCCCAGGTACAAGTGACATACATATTTAGGGATGTATGTGCCGATGGTGTGCGGTCTAGCCGTACCAAAGCGTTAAAGCAAGAAAGAAGAAAATAATCGGAAAAGAGAGAAAAAATAATGGAAACTACAGGGGAGGAGGAGACGAACAAGGGGTTTGGCACTAGGCATAGAATCTCTAGAGTATGGCCGTGTTCCAGGGGTTCGGCTCGAGGCGATTGTCTGATGCATCGTGAAGATGGTACGCTCCTCCAGTGAGAAATTCATCAATTATGAAGGGACCCTCTCATTTGGGCTTGAGTTTGTCCTTTTTCTTCTCCGGTAGGCGTAGAACGAGTTCGCCAACGTTTTAAGTCTTGGCCCGTACTTCTCTGCTTTGATATCTTCGAGCCTGCTGTTGGTGAAATGCTGAACGGGCTTTTGCAACATCGCGTTCCTCCTCCAGGGCATATAGGCCATCTTGCCGATCAAGCTCAGCTTCTCTCTCTTCGTACATACGCACTCGAGGTGAGTCGTGAATAATATCGCAAGGCAATACAGCCTCTGCGCCATACACCATGAAGAAAGGCGTGTATCCTGTAGTGCGGTTGGGCGTGGTCCGCAGCCCCTAGAGTACGGAGTCGAGCTCCTCAACCCAGTGCTTGTCAGATTATTTCAAAGACCGCACTAGTCTGGGCTTGATGCCGCTCATAATATGACTGTTGGCTCATTTGACTTGACCGTTGGTTTGTGGGTGGTAGACGGAGGCATAATCGAGTTTAATACCCAGATTAGTACACCAGGTTTTTACCTCGTCGGCTGTGAAATTGGAGCCGTTGTCAGTGATGATGCTGTTTGGGACACCATAACGGTGCACAACACCAGATATGAAGTCTATCACCGGGCCGGAGTCAGCCGTTTTGACCGGCTTAGACTCTGTCCACTTAGTGAATTTGTCCACCATAACAGGCAGATATTTTTTCTTATGGCTTCCCCCTTTATGAGGTCCAACCATATCGAGTCCCCAGACCACAAAGGGCCAAGTGATGGGGATTGTTTGTAAGGTGGTGGGGGCATATGGCTTTGATTGGCAAAGAGTTGGCATCCGACGCAACATTGGACAAGGTCATGTGCATCTGCTCGGGCAGTCGGCCAATAAAACCCTGTACGAAAGGCCTTGCTAACAAGGGCCCGAGCTGCGGCGTGGTGACCACCAAGTCCGGCATGAATTTCAGTCAAGAGCTGCCGCCCCTCTTCCTTGGATATACATCGTTGAAGGACTCCGGTGGCGCTTTTCTTGTAGAGCTCTCCATCATGAACCTTGTAGGCCTTTGAACGCTGGGAAGCTCTTTCCTGTTGAGGTAGGCCAGGAAGGGTTCGGTCCATGGGGCAATGACTTCCATCATGAGATGCACCGATGGTGTTATTTCGATGGCTGAGCCCCCGATGACGTTGGTGTTTCCGGGATCTTGGATTATGTTTGTTCTGGACTAGTATTGTTGTTTTCCCCCTGCCACACCACGAATGGCTTAAAGAGCCTTTCCAGAAAAATATTAGGTGGGACGGGGTTGCGCTTAGCGTCGATACGAGCAAGAACGTCCGCCACTTGATTACTTTCTCGAGCCACATGATGGAACTCGAGTCCCTCGAACCGGGCCGACATTTTTATGACTGTGTTACGATACCCTGCCATCTTCGGGTCTTTAGCGTCGAAATCTCCATTTATTTGAGATATTGCAAGGTTGGAGTCCCTGTAAATGAGGTTTAGTCCGCCGCCGCCATCCATGAGGACCTTGGTAAGTCAAAACCCATCCATGATGGGACTGAGGACTAACGCAACTGGCGCTCGAACTGTTCTGTACTTTGGTTCGTCACCGGCGTTGAATGTTATAGCCGTGTCGTTCTAGGGGTTTATCGCAGCAATTTGGTAGACTTCGGCGAGCTCGCGAAGCGCCATTTTGCGCTTGTTGTTTGAAGCGAATGTCTCAAAGACCGTCAATACTCTTGAGTTATTGTCCCCTGGGGGATGCCGTTCTGGGTTGTCCTTGATAAGGATGTCCTCGCCGCTCTTGGCTACCTGTCGTAGTATCCAACATGCTCTAAGGCTGTGGGTTGCCACGGTAACTAGTGTTGTATGTATTTTGCATGGGCCATCGAGCCATCCCACCAGAATGGTGCCGTGCTGCATAGCAGTTTTGTGTTTCTTGACTGTTGGACTAGGCGTGCCGCGAGGGTGTGCCCATTTCGCCTATAGGGGGAGTTGAGTTGGGACTGACGGTTCCCAGCAAGCTGCCTGAGTTTTCCAAGTGCTCTCCATCGCGATGTACTTTTGTACGATGGCTGCTAAGTCCACAGATTTCAGTATGCGGCGGTGATTGATGGCGTTGAGGATTCCTTCGTCCGTGCAATTGTTACAGAACGCTGATATTGCGTCCTCATCACAGCAATCTTTTACCTTGTCCTTGACAAGGAAGAATCTGGCCTAGAAGTGGTGGACTGTTTCCCGAGACTGTTGTTTTATGCTCATGAGAGCGTCTATATCCGGGTGGGTGGGTGGAATTAAATCCGAACCCCGACCTGACCGATAATCCGGAGTCTGACGACCATCCGGGCTTCACAGTTCGGGTTCCGGAATATCTTCTGACTGTTTAGGACCGCCGTCCGATGCTATGTTCGGAGGGCTGGTCGCATCCTTTCGTGGGTGGGTATCCGACTCTTCCTGATCGGTGATTCGAACATAGTCCGTCTTCGGTATAGAAGAAGATTCGCCGTCCTGCTCCAAGACTACCGCAATCTGGTGGGTGACCGGTACGGTCTCGATTTCTCCTTGATCAGTTTTAGGCCTGATCTGATCATAGTCTGTGGCTATTCCTAGAGCGGCGATGCGATCTAGGAGTTCATTCAGAGACAAAAACTATGTCGGATCCATCTTCTTGGAGTGCTCTGAGTTGATGCGAAGGGGCTTTTCGATGGCCCGAGAGGTCATCTCGGCTCAACGGCCGAACAGACGAACCTAGTAAAGCCGCCCAACCGGAGGGTTTGGCCTGGGGACAAAGCTCCCTCGGAGGTGATGTTGTCTTTAAGGACAAGGCGATCCATCGAGCCTTTCATCGACGACACAGTGGAACTCTCAATGAAAGCACCAATGTCGGTGTCAAAACCGGAGGATCTCGGGTAGGGGGTCCCGAACTGTGCGTCTAGGATCGATGGTAACAGGAGACGGGGGACATGATGTTTACCCAGGTTCGGGCCCTCTCCATGGAGGTAATACCCTATGTCCTGCTTGATTGATTTTGATGAATATGAGTGTTACAAGAGTTGATCTACCATGAGATCATAATGGCTAAACCCTAGAAGTCTACCATGTATTACTATGGTAATGAGTATATCCTTTCCGGACTAACCCCTCTGATTTATATAAACACCGGGGGGGTCTTGGGTTACATAGAGTCGGTTACATAAGAGGGAATCTTCATAGTCGGACGCCAAGCTTGCCTTCCACGCCAAGGAGAGTCCAATCCGGACACGGGTATAGTCTTCAGCCTTCGTGTCTTCACAGCCCATCAGTCCGGCCCATGGATAACAGGCCGGACGCCCGAGGAACCCTTAGTCCAAGACTCCCTCACCCGCCGTGACGATACTGGTTGTGTGGTCTGTTTTGTCAAAAGTGATCAGGCAAGCCGACCATAGGTCGACTTTTGGGGCTACGTGCTCCAAGGCGTAGACATCCCGAAGTGCATGTTTTCGCTAGTTCTTGGAATGTGTGTGACGTAGATCATGTTAAACATCCTTGAGCTCGAAGGGAAACTGCTTTTGGCCACCGTTGTTGGGCCTGCAAGGTTCATATTCATTGTCGCTTCGGGAGTGACTTTTGCTGGTTTCTTTGGATACTACTCTGTCGACATGTTTAAACACCCAACAATTCCAATTGGTGTGGTTGGCGGGCTTGTCCGAGGTGCCATGAATCTGGAAAGACCTATCGAGTATTCCATCCAAAGCGTTAGGGCCTTCCTTGTTCCCTTTGAGGGGCCTCTTCTTGGGTACGCCCCGTGAGCCGATGAACCCTACATTGACCGATGGGTCCTCGGTGTCACTACCGTTGTTTTTATTTTGGTGCATGTTTTTGTTGCGCATGGATTTTCCATTGCCCCCACGTACTTCTGAGGTGATAGAGTCCCTCATGCGTGAGATGCGTGCCAAACAACTATCCTTGCCCGTGCAAAAGCAGGTCATCAGGGAGGTGTGAGCCTCCATGGTTTGCGACTTATCCTACTCAAGCTAATGGGCGAGCCATTCATCTCGGATGTTCTGCTTGAATGCTGTAATGTCCTAGGCATCGACGTAGTCAATGATCTGATTCTTTTCCGGTCAGAAACCGATTCCAGAATTTTTGAGCTGACTCACCCTCCTTCTGAACTATATGGCTAAGGTCATCAGCATTCGGGGGCCGAACATACATGCCGTGGAAGTTGTCCTGGAAGGCCTCCTCCAACTCCTCCCAGCTTCCAATGGAATTTCGAGGGAGGTTATGCGGCCACTACCTTGCAGGACCTTTGAGCTTGAGGGGTAGGTATTTTATGGCATGGAGGTCATCTTCCCGGGCCATGTGGATGTGAAGAAGGAAGTCTTCTACCTAGATTGATGGGTTAGTTGTCCCATCGTACTGATCGATATTAATTGGTTTAAACCGCTCAGGGAACGAGTGCTCCATCACGTCATCTATAAAACATACATGATGTGCAGGTCCTCTAAAATGAGTCACTTATGGTAGGGCATGAGCCATTGCCCTAGCTCAGATCTGTTCCCTAGCCCTCTTGTGCGTGTCTAACTAGGCGTCATAGCCCTCCAAGCAGGCTGGTGCATGGCTCCGTGACCTGTCACTACAAAAAAATATGCTTCCGTGATGATACGTGTTTGTCACAGTAGGTCACGTTTTCTGTCATGCAACATCCATGACAAATTTATGACAGAATCAAGATAGTCATACCTGTGCTGTCGTAGAAGTGTTCCATGACATTACCAAAATTATCATCATGGAAGTTTCCACTTCCATGACGATAAATCGTGTGTCACAGAAGTGCTTTTTTCAAGGGTGACCGACACGTGGCATCCACCGTAACGGAACGCCGTTAAGCTATCGGGGCCAGTTTTGGATCCGATAACCCGTTAACAGCCCGGACCAATGGGGCTTTTCCACGTGTAAAATTCTGATTGGCTGAGGGAAACACGTGTGAGCTTCGCGTTGGCACATGTGTCACTCATCCAATGGGCGAGATGCGCCTATGATATATTGACACATGGACCGGCCCAAAAGTGGCCCATAAAGTTTAAATGGTCCGGCCCAACTAAAGGCCCACAAGATTTTGCGGTGCATAATGGGCCGCCCTAGCAAAAGGCCCACGAGATTTTGCATATCATAATGGGCCGGCCCAGCTAAAGGCCCACTATATTTTGCGGGCCATAATGGGCCGGCCCAGCTAAAGGCCCACATGATTTTGCAGACCATAATGGGCCGGCCAAGATAAAGGCCCAACATTCTCAGTTAAGGCCCGTACGGCTAGTGTCAAATGGGCCCGTCAACGGCTTGTCCTAAACGTGTCATCATCGCGGCCCATGGTCACTTCTAGCCCGTTAACAGTCCGCTAAGTATATGGGCCGAATTACGGCCCGGTGTATTTCTGGCCTGTTAAAGGTCCTGCTTCATTTGGGCCCATTTACAGGCCATTGAAACTTTCTGCCCATAAACGACCGTGAAGGATTTGGGTCATATTTGGCCATGTATGACATTCGGCGTGTTAGAGGCCCACTATAGATTTGGGCCACTTTCGGCCTATTGTGATTTTTGGCCTGTTAACATCGGACGAAATCCATGGGCCATATGTGGCCCAACGTCACATCGGGCCCATTAACGGCCCATATAAAAATGATGACAATCTAGCCCGACTGAACTTTCGGCCTGTTAAAGGCCCGTGTATTAGGTCGGCGCATTTACGGCCCGTCCAAATTTTGGCCTGTGAAAGATCTGCATCGTAAATGGGCCACCATTTCGGCCTGCTAAGGCCAGTGGGTTATTTGGCACAATCAGGCCCCAATCTTACTTTTGGTATTTTATAGGCCCATGTTTTTTATGGGCTCGATATATTTACACCTGTAAATGGCCTATTGTTACTGAGGGCCCAAATTATGTTTAGGCCTGTTAAAGGCCCACTATGGGCACATGCCTACCAGAAAAATATGAAATCTTATGCTGATTTAGGCCCAGATATTTTTAGTGGGCGACATGCAAATTTCGGCCCATAATCGTTTTTAGCCCAATTGGAATGGGCCCGATGAATGTTGGCATGTTGGGCTCCTACGAAGCTTTCGGCCGAATACATTACTAAGATAAACCTACACTATACAAAAATAGCATCGTAATTATTGCAGCCTTTGACAACATCATAAATGCTGTATCACAATAAAATAAATTCCAACCATACAACAAAAGGCGTGTTGGCATAAAGTTTATAGTACATGCAGATAAAAGCACCATCAGATGTATAGAAGCACAGATCATTTGACTTGAGTGCTAATGTTTCAGGCTGTAGAATCTGATGGAGCAGTACGATCTTCACCTTTTCCCGCCATTGCTCTTCAATAACGAAGCGAATGTGTGATAATCTGGTTTCAAAACCATTCATATCTTGACGACATTTTTCAACCACTATTCTTGTTTCCAAAACGATGACCATTAGGGATTGGACTTGTGTTTGGAGCACAGATATATCACTCTGTCTAGCAGGAAGATTTTGTTCAGTAGGCGATTTGGACGAGGTTACCTTGACAACCAACCCAGAATGACGCAGGAAGGTGCTTTTTGCACTGTTACTGGAGAGATACTAACGCACTGCAGCAAGAGGTGGCATTGTGCCTGTGGTAGCCTCGTCACCTTCAGGTGGTTGTGGTTGTTCAATCATTTTTTCCTTAGCTTCCTGAAAGTTTGAACTTGTAGATTAGTGTACCAGATAAGTTGCTAATGAGACAAAAACAAACAAAGTAGGTTACACGTTTATACATAACTTATTTTGGTGAACTACTGTAATACATTAGCATGTATTGTAGTGCCAACTACATAATAAAATCACTTTCGGAACATATGTCCGTGTAGCATGCCTACTGTATTGTCTATTTCCTCACATTCGCCGACATCTAAGGATAAAGAGGCATGGTTTAAATTAGGATGAACATAGTATGGCATCATTCATATCATGTGCAAACAGATATAAAAAACAGGCTATTTTATCATTGTGTGCGCACGTGAACATAACAACTAGAATACAAATCAAAACTAAAAGAATATCCTTCATCTCTTTTAAACCATGTAAGGTGGAATGATACGTTAAGACAAATGTGTATAAAACTGAATAGAGTAACTGACATTGGCTGCAAACCAAGTAGTTAAATGAACACATGACAGTACCAATCAGTTCAAAGGCAGGAGGAGTAAGGACTTACAACATCGGCTTGAACTAGTGTGCTCATGCCCTTCATCTTGCTGGTGTGACAACCCTTGAAGATTTGCACTGCATTCGGTTCAGGTTCTTTTTGGTCCGCACAGGCTTTCCTCTGTATTTGGAACAAGTCAATATAGATATGATAATATGGCACAGAAAAAAGAAGTAATAGCTATTTACATGAGCCTCGCAGTGTGCAATATAGCTATAAGATCCTGTTGTCTATTGGAATTTCACTTTAGAACGGTTGGTATTGTTCTTCAAATAGTTAGCCTAGAATAAGATACACTTGTAAGGCACATACATAAATACAAGTTCAATATGTGGTCTGATCAAATACATATAGCCTACCTGATACTTTGGATCAAACCAGTGTTTAACAAGGGCTGTCCAGTCTTTATCTGTAATATATTCCACTGGAGATGTTTGGGCGATTTCATTGTTAGCCTTGCCTTCAAAGTGAGATTTTCTAAGGTGGTACCGATACTGTCGCAGAGCAGACTAAAAAACATGAGTGCATGCTTGTTTAGTTGCATCATGTTTCGGATCCAACTTGAACCTCATCTATTGAAAAAAGAATGTGAGTCTTATTAGGAGGAAGCTAGAAAGTATGGGACAGAGAAAGACAATATTACTAATTGTGATGAATAACATTACTTACAGATAAATGTTCAAGGAAGGTGTTAAACTGGGTATTGTCTTTCTCATTCCTGTACTGGATCCACGTTGGGGGGATATGTGCATGACACCTAACGGCAACGGCTGCCTCTGATACTAACTTGACTGACTCTATAGCATCACGTGGCCTTTTTAAACCTGCCTCAAAATGTATCTCCATTATTCCTCGTTTAGATTTTGTTAATCTGTCAATCATTATCCCTAATGTCTATTTCCGCTTGCGTCATGGTAATAGTTCAACAATGAATATGGAAAGTGTTAGTGTACATCAAACTGTGAGAGTACATATAAAGGAGCATGCAACTGCAACTTGACTTGGTCAGGTACCATCTTGGTGTTGATGCTCATGAGGTTCATCTGATCTTGCCAAGTCCTGTTGTGTCATCAGTGCTTCAGAAGTAGTGTTAGGTGTGAAGGCAGCTTGGGAACTGGCCAGTTCCGGAGCAAACGAACGAGTAACTCGTTGAGATGCTAGTACAGTTGAAGCGGATGTTGCAGCTGGTGGAGTGGGTGATACTGTGTTTGTAGATTTAGTTGGTGGACTTGGACCTTCTACTGCACTATAAGTACCAGCAGAATCTGGACGGCAGATCCTTTTCCGTTTCTCCCGACGAGTAACACCCCTCCCTACTATATTATTTTCCTTGCTCTTTTTTGACTTTGCCATGTGAAGCCGTACCCACGACACAAAAGAATAAAATTGCTCTTCAGAACTCATTGATGCATGATACAGACAAGCAATACTTTGATGTAAGACAACCGTATGAGGATGGAATATGTAAGAAAAATAGGACGGCATGACATATTCACAGCTACAATGTGTAAACTAAGTAGAAGGATTTTCAAGAAAATAGAAGTAATGCAAGCTAGACACCATATGAAAGATGCAACCAATATTACTCTGCCAAGTTAATAGTGTCTTGTCATAAGTGGCAATTCGAAAAATTAGAAGTAGTACAACGTAGAAATCAATGCAAGATGCAACCACTATCAAACTGCCATGTTAAAAGCGTCCAATCATGAGTGACTGATGCGGGATACACAACAGCAGTACTTTGATGTAAGAAGATGGTATGATAGATAGATGCAGTGTATTCTAGACACATAACGCCATGTCATATGCACATGTATAATGTATAAACTCAGCAGGTGCAATTTAATCAAAATAGAAGAAATATAGACTAGACAACATATGCAACATGAAACCAATTATCACACTGTCAACTTAGAGCTAGCACCTGCGATGGTGGAGTACGGGAGATGAACTCATCATGTAGACTTTGTATTTCAACTTCATTATCAATAGAAGTGGCAAATCTAGAGAGTCTGTGTTTGCGTCGGTGCGGAGGACCACCAACATCCCCTAACTTACTCTTTTCCTTTCTATTTTCTGATATTTCCTTATGAAGTCAAAACCAGAAGAAGATGAATAAAATTAGCTCTGCATAACTGGTTGATGCATGATACAGACGAACACTACTTTGATGTAAGGCAAGTGCATGATAGGAGGATGGAATATATACAAAAAAGACAATGTTTCATATTCACACGTACGATAGGAGCATGGAATATGTATGAAAAAACACTAAGTGGAAGGCATTTCAACAAAATTAGAAGAAATGAAAGCTAGGCACCATATGACATGCAACCAATATCACTCTTTAGTTAAAAAGTGTCTCGCCGTAAGTGCCATTTCAAGAAATTAGAAGCATTACAAGCTAGAAGACAATGCAAGAGCAACCAACATCACAGTCCCAAGTTAGATGTGTCTTATGGTTAAGTGATCGTTGCAGGTATAAGTTGTAAGCTACGCAGATGCAATTCAACATAATCAGAAGCAATACAAACTAGACACCATACGGAAAACACAACCACATATAACAGTTCCAAGTTAGAGCAAGCACCTATGATGGTGGAATAGGGGAGATGTGCTCATCATGTACACGTATGTTCTAGAAACAGGAACACGTGTCATATTAACACACATTATGTGTAAAGTAAGCAGATGCAATTCAACAAAGTTAGAAGCAATACAAGCTAGACATTGTACACAACATGCAACCACATATAATAGTGCCAAGTTAGAGCAAACACCTGTGATGGTGGAGTAGGGGAGATGTGCTCATCATGTACACGTATGTTGTAGAAACAGGAACATGTTTCATATTCACAGGCATTATATGTAAAGTAAGCAGATGCAATTCAACAAAGTTAGAAGCAATACAAGCTAGACATCATACGCAACATGCAACCACATATAATAGTGCCAAGTTAGAGCAAGCACCTGTGATGGTGGAGTAGGGGAGATGTGCTCATCATTTACACAGCTACGTTGACTGTCTAGCCTTGCGTTGTCTTGCGAATCTTGTTGGGAGGATGGCGGAGTAGAATCTGTAGAGAACCTCCGTTTCAGTTGCTTGGAAGGACCACCATCATCCAATGCCTTGCCAATTTCCTTCAGCTTTATTGATTTTGCATTGTGAGGTCAAACCGACAGGAAAAAGGAATATAATTCGCTCTTCAGAACTCATTCATGCATGATACTGACAAACACTACTCTGATGAAAGGCAAAGTCATGATACGAGGATGGAATATGTATGAAAAAATGGATGGCTTGACATATTCATACCTATGATGTGGTAACTAAGCAGAAGGCACTTCAACAAATTAGAAAAGCACTTCAAACTAGACACCATATGAAAGGTGCAATCAATATCACTCTGCCTAGTTAAAACTGTCTCATCATAGGTGGCGTTCATCAAACTATAAGCAATACATGCTAGAAATCATATTCAAGACGCAAACCAATATCACACAGCCAACTTAAAGGTGTTCCATCATAAGTGACTGATGCAGGATACAGAAGAAGAGTAGTTTCATGTAAGAACATGGTGTGATAGACTTATATAGTATGTACCAAAAACAGGAAAGCATGTCATATTCACACGTATCATGTGTAAGCTAAGCAGATGCAGTTTACACTAATTAGGAGCAATACAAGCTAGACACCATATGCAACATGCAACCAGATATCACACTGCCAAGTTAGAGCAACCACCTTGGATGGTGGAGCAGGGGAGCGGAGACTTTGACCTTGTAATGCACTATCAGTACAAGGAGAATCGATACAGATGATCCGTTTATGTTGCTGTAGAGGACCACCATCACAGCCTTCCTTACTCTTTTCCTTCCTCTTTCTTAATTTTGCCTTGTCAAGTCAAACCCACAAGAAAAAGGAATAAAATTTGCTCTTCAGAACTCATTGATGCATGATATTGACGAACACTAGTCTGATGAAAGGCAAAGTCATGGTACGACGATGGAATATGTACCAAAAAATGGACGGCTTGACATATTCACGCCTATGATGTGGTAACAAACATAAGACACTTCAAAAAATTAGAAGCGCTGCAAACTAGACCCCATATGAAAGGTGCAATCAATATCCATCTGCCAAGCACCCTGTAGTGCGAGAAATCCAATAGAGGAGATCGGGTCTTGTGGGGAAAAGTGCACAAACCTCTGCAGAGTGTATAAACTAATCATGGTTAGCCGTGTCCCCGGTTATGGACATCGTGAGTATCTAGTACTTGGAGTATCATAAGTATCTCATCACTCTAAAATAAATATTGTTGGGTTGTTAATTACTTTAATTGGGATTGAGTAGGAGGAACCTTCTCAATGGTGTTTCAACTACCATGATAGTTAAATAGAATCTATTCCTTTGTTGTAGGGAAAAATTGGCTTTTCGCAAAACTGTAAGCATAGAGCTTTCCACCAGCCAAATATGCATGAAGTGACAACATTATTTTGTTCTTGCTCTACTGTGTTACTTTGCTAGCATATTCCATGTGCTGACCCGTTTTCGGGCTGCAACGTATTATGTTGCAGACTTTTCAGAGGAGGAGTAAGGTTCCTTAGGTCGTTGCCGTGCAGCTCAGCTGTGCCGTTGGAGTTGATGGACTCACTTTATCTTCCAAGCCTTCCGCCGTTATCGTATTAGATGGCCTTAAGCCATATTTTATTGTAATAAGTTCTCTTTTGAGACATTAGATGTAATGAGTGTATGATTGCTACTCTGTTATAAATCCTCGAGTACTGTGTGTGTCAGCATTACCGATCCAGGGATGACACTGAAGCACAGAGACTTGACCGTTTGAGGTCGGGTCGCTACAAGATGGTATTAGAGCACATGCTGAGTGTAGGATACGACCACTAAGCTAAAGCCCTAGATCACTATTCTCTTCTCATTTCTGACTCCTCTCCATTTTCTACTCCTTAGGATGGCGGACGCAAGGAACAAGTTTGCGGATGAAGACGCCCCTTTTGGTCGACATTTGAAGGAAGTCACTAGGTACTTGTAACGCCCCGAGACCGATGTGCCAGGTGTCTTCCAGTTATTCGTCATTGTTGCCTTGTCATTGCTTGCATGTCATGCATCTCATATCATGTCATCATGTGCATTGCATTTGCATACATGTTCGTCTCATGCATCCGAGCATTTTCCCCGTTGTCCGTTTTGCAATCCGGCGCTCCTATGTCACCCGGTGCCCCTTTCTACCTCTTTTCATGTGTGAGTGTTAAACGTTTTTGGATTGGACCAATACTTGTCAGGCGGCCTTGGTTTACTACCGATAGACCGCCTGTCAAGTTTTGTGCCATTTGGACTTCGATTGATACTCCATAGGCTAACCGAGGGACCAAAAAGGCCTCGTGTGTGTTGCATCCCAACACCCTTCCAATTTGGCCCAAAACCCACCTAAACCCTCTCCATCATCTAGAGCGTTTGATCACGATCGCGTGGCCTAAAACCGTGCTCAATTTGGAGTCTCCTAGCTCCCTCTACCTATAAATATGTGGCTCTCCCAGAAAATTCGCGCAGTCTAACCCTAGTCCTCTTCCTCCTCCCGCAGCCGGACACGTCCGTCCCGCCGCCGGACGTGTCCACCGCCTCAGCCACCTCACTCCGGCCAATCAGAGGTCGCCACATCAGCCGCGCCACCACTCCGGGCCAACAGCAGCGCGACACGTCGCCGCTGCCCTTCCCCACTTCGCCGCGCCACCCGCCAGGCCCGCCGGACCCAGCCGCGGCCCTCCCGGCCCGGTCGGCCGCCCGCCGCCGCCAATCGAGCCCGCGCCTCGCGCCCGTCATCATCTCCGCCTCCAGTCGCCAACGCCGCCGCAGCGCCATTGCCGGAGTCCACCCCGCGCCGCCATCTCCGCGGCCGGCGAGCGCTCCCGCCGACCAGACTCGCGCCGCCCGAGTCGCCACCAGATCTTCGCGCCGGCGCCACTCGTGGAGGAGCACGCCGCCGTCCTCCGTCGGGTCACCGCACCTTGCCCTCCACCGTGCGCCGTCTCCGGCCACCAGTCCGGCCATCTCCGTCGTCTCCGGCGAGGTCCCGTGGCTCGGGACCAGATCCACCACTCCCTTCAACCAAACGCCGCCTTCTCGATCCAGACCCATCTCGTCCCGTACGCCTCCGTCCCGGGTTGAATTTTCCTGAGAGGTCCAAATTTCACTAAGTCCCCCAGATTTCAGTATTTTGAGCATTTTCATCGCATCGTAACCCATCATCCATGGCTCCGTTTTGAGCGTGTAGCATATCAAAATATTCGTCTCGACGAGTACATCATTTCACCTCATTGCATCATTTTCATTTGAGCTCATCTTGATGCCCGAAATGCTGTTGGAAGAGGGCTATGTGATGATTATGTCAGACCTGTTTCAGCAAATGGCCTTTTGTCATTTTTTTCATGATTAATGTGTGCATGCTACGATCCTGAGCTCTACATGTGTTTTGTTATATGCCATGCCATCTTTACAGGGGTGTATGCCATGTGATTAATGTGGTGACTAGCACAAGCATGCAAAGTAGCTTACTCGTTGATGCTGATTTCAGGGACTTAGAATTTCACTAAGTCCTTGCCCTGTCATTATTTTTATGCCATATGATCATGTTGTTTCCTAGTGATCCGTGCCTCTTTTGAGGATGATCAGTAAGGATGTTTTGTTAATATTGTGGTGCTCTATCCATCCATGTCTTTGTTTGCATTTATGGAGCACCCTAGCTTGAGTCAATCGAGCTCTACTTTTGCTATAAAATGTTCCTTGCAGATTGTTAACATGTTTAGCGATTTTGCCGAGGTTGTTGCTATTGGTCCGTGCATGCTATGTTGTTGTTCTTGCCATGTCTAGCTTCTATGCCATGTCTTCCTGATGGGTGTATGCTTAGTTTGTTATGACATGCTTTGTAGTGAGTGCATCGAGCTCGTAAACATGCCTACTTGCTAATCTGTTTTGCATGCTCCAGTTTTTCACTAAGTCTGAATCTGTTTATGTTTTTGCTATGTTCACATGCTTGCAATTGTATTTTTTGATCCCTTTTGGCTCAAGGTCACTAAGGGACTTTTGTTATATGCTTAGAGTACCTTCATGCCATGCCTTGCTTTGCCATGATATGTTCCTGTAGCATGTAGTTTTCATGCTCTAAATGTGCTTCCTGATAATAAATTCCAGACTTGTGTTAATTTCACTAAGTCTGAAACCTGTTATCATTTGCACTTTTGCCATGCTTGTTTGAACCTGGTTATGAGTGATTTAGCTATAGATCAGTGTTCATCTTCTGTCAAGCATCATGAGTGGATCCCTGCCATGTATTTTGTTACCATTTTTGAGTGCATTAGCTTATTTATCTTGTTGCATTTAGTAGGCTACTTGCCATTAATTGCAGACCAGTGCCATATTTGTTTTGCTTGTCATTTCCAAACCGTGCATCCGATTCCGGTGATCTTTATATCGATTTCAACCGAAATCACCTCCTCTTTCCAGTGGCACTCTTGGTTTTTCCAAGTTGAGGCCAGGTTCAATCATTTCCTTTCCGAATCATGCATATGCATCGCATACCGCATCCCGCATATCATGCCTTGTTCATGTGTTGGTTGTTTACTATGTTGTGTGCTCATTTCTGGTGTTGCTTCTTCGGGTTGGTTCCGGTAATGTCGTGTTGGTGAGGATCCGTTCGTCTACATTCGTTTGTCTTCTTCATGGACCCGTTCTTCTTCCTTGCGGGATTTCAGGCAAGATGACCATACCCTCGAAATCACTTGTATCTTTGCTTGCTAGTTGCTCGCTCTTTTGCTATGCCTTTGCTGCGATACCTACCACTTGCTTATCATGCCTCCCATATTGTTAAACCAAGCCTCTAACCCACCTTGTCCTAGCAAACCGTTGTTTGGCTATGTTACCGCTTTGCTCAGCCCCTCTTATAGCGTTGTTAGTTACAGGTGAAGATGAAGTTTGTTCCTTGTTGGAACATGGATATGTTGTTCCTTGTTGGAACATGCTTATATGTTGGGATATCACAATATCTCTTATTTAATTAATGCATCTATATACTTGGTAAAGGGTGGAAGGCTCAGCCTTATGCCTGCTGTTTTGTTCCACTCTTGCTTCCCTAGTTTCTGTCATATCGGTGTTAAGTTCCCGGATTTTGCGTTCCTTACGCGGTTCGGTTATAATGGGAACCCCTTGATAGTTCGCCTTGAATAAAACTCCTCCAGCAATGCCCAACATTGGTTTTACCATTCGCCACCTTCTTTCCCTTGGGTAGGCCTGCCCAAGGGTCATCTTTATTTTAACCGCCCCGGGCCAGTGCTCCTCTGAGTGTTGGTCCAAACTAGAGCCCCTTGCAGCGCCACCTCGGGGAAACTCGAGGGCTGGTTTTAGTTGTACGAATTGCTCATCTCAGTGTGCCCTGAGAACGAGATATGTGCAGCTCCTATCGGGATTTGTCGGCACATTCGGGTGGTGTTGCTGGACTTGTTTTACCATTGTCGAGATGTCTTGTAACCTGGATGCCGAATCTGATCGGAATGTCTTGGGAGAAGGAATATCCTTCGTTGATCGTGAGAGCTTGTGATGGGCTAAGTTGGGACACCCCTGCATGGATTGAACTTTCGAAAGCCGTGCCCGCAGTTATGGGCAGATGGGAATTTGTTAATGTCCGGTTGTAGAAAACCTGAAGTTGATCTTAAGTAAAATACATCAACCGCGTGTGTTACCGTGATGGTCTCTTCTCGGCGGAGTCTGGGAAGTGAACACGATGTTGGAGTAATGTTTGACGTAGGTTGTTCTAGGATCACTTCTTGATCATAGTTGTTCGACCGTGCTTTGCCTTCTATTCTGGCTCTCATTTGCGTATGTTAGCCACCATATATGATAGTCGCTTGCTGTAGCTCCACCTCATAACTTTTCCCTACCTATAAGCTTAAATAGTCTTGATCGCGAGGGTGTGAGATTGTTGAGTCCCTGTGGCTCACAGATACTTCCAAAACCAGTTTTAGGTGCCGATGAGACCATGCAGGTGACGCAACCTAGCTCAAGGAGGAGCTTGTTGAAGATTGTGTTCGTAGTCTTGTTTTGTTTCTAGTTGATCAGTAGTGGAGCCCAGTTGGGGTCGATCGGGGACCTTGTCACATTTGGGGTTGTTCTTTATTTTGGTTCCGTAGTCGGACCCTGATTGTATTTGGATGTTGTAATGCTTGATTGATGTATTGTGTGAAGTGGCGATTGTAAGCCAACTATGTATCCCTTTCCCTTATGTATTACATGGGTTGTGTGAAGATTACCTCACTTGCGACATTGCTTTCAATGCGGTTATGCCTCTAAGTCGTGCTTCGACACGTGGGAGATATAGCCGCATCGAGGGTGTTACAGTACTTGAACATTGGGATACCAAGCTTCACCGGGACTTACAACGCCACTTTACCAGAAGAGGAGCGATGGACGATTCAAGTGCAAGTTCCAGGAAGGACATTCACGCTAGTCACTAAGCCCATAGAGTTTTCCTTCGATGCACCAACCTGGAGTCTAGGAAAGAGTATGGCAGCTCACATCACCATGGGACGCATTGGAGATTTATCATAAGGAGCGTAAGGATACTATCTACCAGATTTGTGGGCGCCGAGACGAGCAATGGGAGATGATCAGCACCAAGAAGGATAGATCAATTGCGGCTTTCATCCAGGAGTTAAACCAACATATTCGTTGCCAGGAGAACCAGATGTGCGCAGAAATGATAGATCTGAAGAAGGCGTTGACAAGGATCACGGAACTGGAGGAAGAACTCAAGGCTACACGTGAAGATTATGAGGAGGAAATCGTCGTACTAGTGGATAAGAATGCTGACCTAACAATGAAGCTAGGAATATTCCTGGAAGACCCCGCACCAGGAGGAGAAGACGAAGAACCCAAGGAGATTCGCCAGGAGGACTACATCATCATCGACGACACCGACTCGAACCCCGACAATAGCGATGATGACTATGAAGACGAAGCTGGAGCAGACATCATGGAGTCTTCAACCAAAGAATATTTTTAGTAGACCACCACATCAGTAGTAGTATTCCACCATGTAAATAGTATAGTCCGAGCACTTTTATAACGATAGTTGGATCAGTTGTATGCCCTTGCTTGATTGATTGAGTGAAATGTTTGTGTTTGTCTCATGTGCATATGGGTAGCGCTTTCTCATTAGACCTCATTCTATTCTAATCTCTCCCCTCTAAACCCATCAGATGCCTCCGAGACGTGACCCCGGATTTGCTTTCCCACCGGAGCTCACTCAGTTGATCCAGCAGCAGAATACCCTGATGCATTTGTTAGTTCAGAACCAAGGCAGCAACAATAACAACAACAATAATCCACCGCCACCACCACCAGTTGACAACTTAGCCTGCTTTCTGAGGTTGCAGCCGCCGGTGTTATCCAGTAGCACCGAGCCCATAGTAGCAGATGATTGGCTCTGCAGGATTGGAAGGGAGCTAAGCACTGCAGGATGTACCGATGCTGAGAAGGTGTGTTTTGCCGCACATCAGTTGGATGGACCAGCAGCCTCACGGTGGGAGAATTACACTGTCACCTACCCTATAGTCACTGTGACATGGGATCAGTTTCAACAAGCTTTCCGTACAGCCCATGTCTCAACTGGAGCTATGAGTATGAAGAAGTGTGAGTTTCGCAACTTACGCCAGGGGAACCGTACTGTGGCTCAGTACGCGGATGAGTTTAGCAAGTTATCTCGTTATGCCCCTGATGATGTGGCCACAGACGCCGCAAAGTAGGAGAAGTTTATGGAAGGGCTGAATGATGAGATGAGCATGCAGTTGATGGTGGCAACATTCAAAAACTACCAGGAGTTGGTAGATAAGGCTCTTATGATTGAAGGGAAGCAGCAGCAGATTGAGAACCGTAAGAGGAAGTATGGACAAGGAAGGTACAATTCAGGAGATCAGCAGAAGCCTCACCTAACACCAAACTTGGGAGAGACTTGTTCATAACCATGGAGGCCACACCCATAATGGAGGAAGTAACCATAACCATACTGGCCCAAGGAATGGGAATGGGAATGGAGCAAGCAGCAAACAGAACCGCTCCAATCCAGCCACACCCGCGAGGAGAGACCTAAGCCACGTTACTTGTTTCAAGTGCGGGAAGACTAGACACTATGCCACGGAGTGCCCTGAAGTGAAGAATGGAAATGGCAATGGGAGCGCTGGAAAGAAGCCCAATCCATTCAATAAAGGACAAGTGAACCACGTCAACGTGGAGGAGGTTGAAGAGCAGCCAGACATGGTTATTGGTAAGTTTTTGGTTAAGTCTTTTACCGCCCTTGTTCTTTTTGATACTGGTGCATCACATTCATACATATCAAGGGAATTTGTGGATAAGTTTAAACTACCAACCCAAACCCTTAAGACCCATCTGTTAGCGAGTTCACGTGGAGCAGAGTATATGGCTAGTCGATGGTGCGACCAGATACCCTTAACCATTGGTAGCCATGTTTTTTCGTCTGACCTAATAATCTTGGAGTCACAAGGATTGGATGTGATATTAGGAATGTATTGGATGTCAAAATATGGAGGAAGCATTGACTGTGTTAGTAAGTCGATTTGTCTCACCACCCCGGAGGGAAAAAGGATAAAGTATGTATCTAGGCATGCGCCAATGAGTAGCCAATAAAATACCCTCACGAGAGTTGTTCAGTAGGAAGTGCATGTAGTCAAGGATTACCCGGATGTTTTTTTCCAGAAGAGTTACCAGGCATGCCACCGGATCGAGACATCGAGTTTTTGATAGAGTTATTGCCAGGCACCGGGCCTATATCGAAGAGACCATACCTGATGCCCGCAAATGATCTGGAGGAGATTAAGAAACAAATCAAGGAGTTATTGGAGAAAGGTTACATTCGACGGAGCTCATCACCGTGGGGAGCCCCAGTGCTTTTGGTCGAGAAGAAGGATAAGTCCCTAAGAATGGTTGTTGATTATCGTGCGTTAAATGAGGTGACGATCAAGAACAAATACCCACTGCCGATGATCAATGATTTATTCGACCAGCTGCAAGAAGCTAAAGTGTTTCCAAAGATCGATTTACGATCTGGATATCACCAGCTGAAGATACGAGAGAAGGACATACCAAAGACAGCATTCGCCACACGGTACGGGTTGTATGAATATACGGTCATGTCGTTTGGACTGACTAACGCCCCTGCCTACTTCATGAGCATGATGAACAAAGTTTTCATGGAATATTTGGATAAGTTCGTTGTGGTGTTCATTGATGATATAATGGTATACTTGAAGAACGAGGAGGAGCACGAAGAGCATTTGCGTTTAGTTCTCGAGAAACTTAGGGAACATCAGTTGTATGCCAAGTTCAGCAAATGCGAGTTTTGGCTGAAGGAAGTTGGATTCCTTGGACATGTTATATCAGGAGAAGGTGTAGTAGTAGATCCTACCAAGGTTCAGTAAGTCACTGAATGGTTGGCACCCACTTCAGTTAGCGAGATCCGCAGTTTTCTTGGACTCGCAGGATACTATCGGAGATTCATTGAGAATTTTTCCAAAATTGTGAAGCCAATGACGGAGTTATGGAAGAAGGATACCAAATTTAAATGGACAGAAGAATGTGAAGCAAGTTTTAAGGACTTAAAGAAATGTTTGACTACAGTCCCAGTGCTGATTCTGCCAGATATACGTAAGGAGTTTCAAGTGTATTGCGATGCCTCTCGCCTAGGACTTGGAAGTGTGCTTATGCAGGACGGAAGAGTTGTTTCGTACGCCTCGCGACAACTGAAACCGCACGAGTTAAATTATGCCACGCATGATTTGGAGTTGGCTGCCGTAGTGCATGCGTTGAAGACCTGGAGCCATTACCTTATTGGAAATTGTTGTGATGTGTACACGGATCATAAGAGTTTGAAGTACATTTTCACATAGAAACAGTTGAACATTAGGCAAAGGAGTTGGTTGGAGCTTATAAAGGATTATGGCATGAAGCTTCACTATCATCCAGGCAAGGCCAATGTCGTAGCAGACGCCTTGAGCCGGAAGAGTTATGCTAATACCCTAGTAAGCATGGGATTGCCAAAGGAGTTAGCATATGATCTCAGGGAACTTCGATTGGAGATTGTTCCTAGAGGTTTTGTGGCAACAATGGATGTACAGTCTACATTGTTAGGAAAGATTCGAGAAGCTCAGAAGGATGACAAAGAGGTTGCCGAGATAAAAGAGAGAATGAGCGAAGGAAAGGCCAAATGTTTTCGTGAGGATGAGCACAACACCTTATGGTTCAAGGACCGTGTTTATGTGCCCAATAACACAGAGACCAAGAAGTTAATACTTCAGGAGGCTCATAACTCACCATACTCGATACACCCCGGAAACACCAAGATGTATTTGGATTTGAAGGAGCGTTTCTGGTGGACTGGTATGAAGAAGGATATTGCCGAGTATGTAGCCATATGTGATGTATGTCAAAGAGTGAAGGCCGAGCATCAAAAGCCAGCAGGATTGTTACAGCCTATGCTGATACCAAAATGGAAGTGGGATAAACTTGGCATGGATTTCATCACCGGATTACCCAGGACCAAATCAGGATATGATTCTGTATGGGTAGTAGTGGACCGCTTGACCAAAGTAGCTCACTTTATCCCAGTGAAAACCACATATACAAGTGCAAAGTTGGCAAGATATATATGACCAGGATCGTATGTATCCATGGAGTTCTAAGGACCATCATATCAGATAGAGGGACACAGTTTACTTCAAAGTTTTGGCATCAGCTGCACCAAACTTTGAGGACAAGGTTGGAGTTCAGTACAGCATTCCACCCACAGACGGATGGACAGACCAAGAGAGTCAACCAGATTCTGGAGGAAATGTTGAGAGCTTGTGTGCTAGACTATGGATCTAGTTGGGATGACAATTTCCCCTACGCGGAGTTCTCATACAACAATAGCTATCAAGCCAGTTTGAAAATGGCACCGTTTGAAGCCCTGTACGAACGAAGGTGCATAACACCGTTGATGTGGGATGAAGTCGGAGATCGACAGTTGTTTGGACCAAATCTGATCAAAGAGTCTGAAGAGAAATTTAAGTTAATCAGAGATAGACTGAAGATAGCTCAGTCCAGGCAGAAGAGTTATGCAGATTCGAAACGCAAGGAAATAACCTATGAAATTGGAGACAGAGCATATCTGCGAGTGTCACTCCTGCGAGGGGTGAAACGTTTTGGAGTCAAGGGAAAGTTAGCCCCGAGATTTATAGGACCGTATCAAATTTTGGAACGTATGGGAAAAGTTGCCTACAAGTTGGAGTTACCTGAAGGACTTTCAGGAGTTCATGATGTATTTCCTATTTCATAGCTGAGGAAGTGTCATGCTGAGATGGCTGATATACCGTTAAGAGATACAATACCCTTGGAGGTGATTCAGTTGGAAAGTGATTTGACCTATGAGGAGAAGCCAGTCAGGATTCTCGAATTTGCCAGCCGAGTGACCCGCAGCAAGGTTATTAAGTTTCGCAAAGTTCAGTGGAGCCACCATACCGAGGATGAAGCCACCTGGGAACAAGAGGATGATCTTCGCAAAGACCACCCACACCTATTCTCTAGCCAACCCGAATCTCAAGAGCGAGATTCATCTTAAGGGGGGTAGGTTTGTAACATCCCAAATTTTCAATTTGGAATGTTATACATAGATCATTCATGCATATCATATTTTATTGCATTTCGTTTTGTAATCCTCGAAATCCTAAGCAACTCAAGGACCCTCGGAGAGAGTTGGGGATTTCCCTGTTTTCATATTTCGGTTTTACCAAATATCGAAACGAGGATTTTGGTTTTAATTATTTTTCTCTCCAAAAATATTTCATATTAAAATATACGAGAGGAGATAATATGACTTCTCCAAAATAAATGAAATACTGGAGGGAAAATATTAAAATCAAATATTTGTTTTTATCCGGAGTTTATTGCTATTTTATTTGAATTAGAAAAATTGCATGTTTGCAAAGTTGCATTTTAGGGCCAAGAAAATGTTCATCCTATTCTAAATATTTTATTTAGACGGAGAAAATTTGTTTTGGCATTTTTAGATTTTCATTTTATTTTCTAGGATTTTTTTTATTTTGGGCGGAATTATTTTTAAAAAAAGTTCTAGCGCCCGACTGGGCTGAAGCCCAGCCGAGCCGGCCCAAGCCACCCGCGCCTCGTCTTCGAGCGGGAGACCGAGCCGCCGCCGCCGCCAAACCGGAGTCCTGCCGGGACTCCGTATCCCCCCGCGCCTTGCCCCCTCCTCCAAGCCGCCGACACCCCCCGTCTCTTATAAGCAGCCCCCACCCCCCCTTTGAACCCCGTGCCACCCCGCCCGCAGCCGCGCCACCCCGCCGCCGCCCTGCACTGCCCCGCCGCTTGCCGGAGCCGCCCGCCGCGCCGGACCTTGCCGGAGGTATAACGCCGTTCGGTTTTTTTATAAAAACCGATTCGGTTTTATTTTAGAAACCCTAGTTTTTTTGTATAGTTCGGTTCGCCGTTTTTTCGGTTTAGTTACTTTGCGAACGTTCGTACGTATGTTCATTTCAATTAATGGAGTTCACTTGTTAGCCGCAGACAACAAACGCTCGTTCGTTAGCCTGTTCGTCAGTTTTCTTTTTCTCGGATTTTCCATGATTATTTTCAATCGTGATTCCTGATCCGGTTTTCGTTTTTTTTATATTTTCGCTCGTTTGTCGGAATCAGGCGATTCAAGCGCCTAGATCTTCGTCTCGAAACCCTCTTTTTGTTTAACCAACTTGAACAAGATTTTGCTACTGTAAAGTTTGACCTTAGTCTAGATTAGTAAATGGATCTTGTTTCTTTCGCAGTTTGAGTTTCGTTGCTCCATTTGATTTGATTCTTTTCGCAAACCGGAGTTCTTAAGTTGTACTTTCTGGTTAGATCTTCCTGGATGAGATTTACCCGTATTTCTTTGCTTGTTTGCTTATGTATGCTATTGTTTGTTTGCAATAGAACACCCGTAGTGCGAAGCGTGCTACTATGAATCCCTAGGTTTTACGGATCATCAGCAAGGCAAGTAACACTTTGATCATACCCTTTATCACCCAGTTTTTATGCATTAGTTCCAATCCTCAAACATTGCATGGTTAGGATGTGATTAACATGTGGGTTGGGAAGTACTTGATAAGGTAGAACCTATTTCCTTGTTATATTCAAACCCTTGGGAGTTACTTCTACGAATTGCTTATATTGCTATGCTATGCTCATAGACGTAGTTTGGGTGAGTGAAATCCATGACATATGTGAGATTGTTAATTAATGGTTCAACTTAAGCTGGCAACTTGAATACACATCTGGGTGGATTGTTTGTTGGGCACCTGGAGAATCTAGTGTTGTCCTAGGATATCCCGGAGTACCCGTGTGATAATCCTATGGTCCGCCACCCAGGCTCAAAGGGAACTGAGATATTTTCATGCTAGAAACTTCCGTGTACAGCCACAAGCTATTATGGGCTCTAGCATAGTTGAGTAAGTTGCGTGAAGCTCCCGAAGAGGTGGATCAGCGGGTAGAGGGATGTAGGTTGGTATGGTCTGCCCAGAGTAAGGGGTTAATGCTTCTGAAAGATTGTGTCTCGGTCATCCGTTTCTCAAACACCCAGTAGTGCGAGAAATCCAACGGAGGAGATCGGGTCTTGTGGGGAAAAGGGCGCAAACCTCTGCAGAGTGTATAAACTAATCATGGTTAGCCATGTCCCCGGTTATGGACATCTTGAGTATCTAGTACTTGGAGTATCATAAGTATCTCATCACTCTAAAATAATATTGTTGGGTTGTTAATTGCTTTAATTGGGATTGAGTAGGAGGAACCTTCTCAATGATGTTTCAACTACCATGATAGTTAAATAAAATCTATTCCTTTGTTGTAGGGAAAAATTGGCTTTTCGCAAAACTATAAGCATAGAGCTTTCCACCAAGCAAATATGCATGTAGTGATAGCATTATTCTGTTCTTGCTCTACTGTGTTACTTTGCCAACATATTCCATGTGCTAACCCATTTTCGGGCTGCAACATATTATGCTGCAGACTTTTCAGACGAGGAGTAAGGTTCGTTAGGTCGTTGCCGTGCAGCTCATCTATGTCGTTGGAGTTGATGGACTCACTTTATCATCCAAGCCTTCTATTGTTATCGTATAGATGGCCTTAAGCCATATTTTATTGTAATAAGTTCTATTTTGAGACATTCGATGTAATGAGTGTGTGATTGCTACTCTGTTATAAATCCTCGAGTATTGTGTGTGTCAGCATTACCGATCCAGGGATGACACTGAAGCACAGAGACTTTATCGTTTGAGGTCGGGTCGCTACAACCTTGCACGGTGGACACCTGCCTGAAATCACTTGAATTCATAGAACTACAGATACTCGAGTTCTACTATTCCCCTGGAAATCACCTACCAGATACCGAACGCCATCTACTTGTGCCCTCAGCGCCGATGTCCATCTCGCAGTTTTCCTTCTCTCTCCACACCGCCACCTTTGTGCTATGCGACCTAACAGACAATCTGGTACTAAACCTTCGACTCCCATTTCTCAAGAAACTTTCACTTGTGCGGCTTCATATATCGCAGGCCTCATTGCACAACATCATCCACTCCAGTTGCCCTGCCCTGGAGTGCTTGGTGCTTGTTTTCCCAGTTAGAATCGATTGTCTCCAAATAAAGTCGCCTAACCTTGTAAGAATGGGAATTTGTTTTGGTGGAAGGTAGCTCATCATCCAAGATGCCCCTTCACTTCAAAGGTTGATCCTTGATTCTAGTTATTCACCGTTGCAAATAACTGTCCTCTCTGCGCCTAAACTGGAGACCTTGGGTGTAATACATGATCTCTGTGCTCATTTCAATATGCTGTTTGGCTCCACAGTTCTTCAGGTAATTTACATTATCATCCACACTTGTAACCATAAGCTACATTTTAAATTTCTGCGTATAAGTTATATGTCATCTTGGAGTACACATTTTGTACTAATATTATGTTCTATGCTCAATGAAGAGTTTCTCCGTGGATGGCCTATCAATGGTGCTGGATCTGTCAAGATCTTATGTATCCAAATGAATAGTTTTGATCTGAACAAGATTATTGGCTTGCTGCAATGCTTTCCATGTCTGGAGAAGTTGTATATAAAGGTGATAATTTCACGCACATTGGAAGCCCGCATATAGTGTACTAGAATAACCGTTCAACTATTGCTCTTTCGACACTCTTTTTTTAGACCTTAACTATTTTCAATCTTCATGTCTATTTAGGCAACAGGGCGGGGTAAGAAAGTTATAACCAATCGGTGGATTCATAAGCATCGGGATTTTCTCACTTCTCATGAGATTTGATTGAAGACAATAACTCTAGAACGATATGTATCCAACCGTGCAAACACTAGATTTGTCACATTCTTCCAGCTGAATGTGAGGTTACTATTGTCCATCAGGATTAAGTTTATCGGCAGCATGGTTTTGACGGATGGGTATGTGGAAGAGCAAAAAAGGAGTTTCAGGTGGGAAAAAGAGCTTCTGAACGTGTCGGGCTTCTATTTACAACATATTGTGGTCATAATCCAGTAAACTTTACGACCCAGGATGTTCATTCTATGGACCTGACCGATCCATTTGACTGTGACTGCCGAAAACAGTGCTGGAGTTAGATGTTGTTGCCCTTTTCAACCTGGGTTTTTTTGTAAACCTGATGAGCAATTAACCCTCGTGCTTTTGTACAGTTTGTAAGCCGGAGTTAGATGTTCTTGCCCTTTCCAACTCGGCTATGACTGTCATATTTTCTTTGAAGCAAGGCAAATGGCTTGCCAGTCGTTTAATTTAGAGTAAAATATTGTAACAACTAACAAATCCCAACTAAGGGAAATAACATCACTCTCACCGGCTGCTTGAGCTCACTGTGCATTATAGAAACCAAGTGATTAGCCCCCACAAGCACCCAAAAACTTATTTCGAACTAGCACATCAAATGGGTTGTAAATTTTCATAGGAAAGGGTGCATGACCGTGACAGATTTGGATTCTGACATTTGGGACCCGCGAGGAAATAGCCTATCCAAGGTGGTGTCAACTTACTAGCCAGTCAACAAACGATCCTGCCTACCAACCGTTGGATTGACATCCAACATCTGTCATGTATCTTCTATCTCTTGTCTTCTTCTTCCTCCAGCCACCCAAACCAAACCACCCCGTCAGCTCCGACTGCTCCCGCCTCCCATGGCTGGTTGCCCCTCTGCCGCCCTACCGTACATACCCTCCAACGTTGGCCAATCCCTCCCTCTATTCCCCCACATGTCCTGTTATTCTCCGACGATGTCAGCCCCAACAAGCACCCGCACCCGAACCTGCGACTGGACCGGCGCATCTTCCACGGCTCCTGTTTGTTCCGTCCAAGGCCTCGCCGTCGTCCTCCGCCTTGCGGCCTTAGTTCGCTCGACGTGCGCGGTGCGCCGCCCTCTTGTGTTGTCAACGTCGTCAACAACCGAGAGGAACAAGGAGATGACTGTATGTGGAGAGGATGACAGTAGGGACCCACCAGCGTCATGGCAGTACGCAAGCAAGTGCCTCTATATTACAAGCCCAAAAATATGGTTCCTCCTAATGGTTGGACATCTGGGGCTCACGCCATTGTCAACGTAGTCAATAAACGAGAGAATTACACTACGAGCGGCTGACACTAGGGACAAAGCAGGCCGTGCAGTTTTTTTTTGAGGAACAAGCAGTTGTTATTTATAGTAGTTTTAGCGACGGATCAGGGTAACAACGGGGCTGTGCGGGGGCTGTGGCCCGTCTAGCCAGGGTTTTATTTATGTTTACCACATCATGAGCCCAGTTGTGTTTTTTTCTTGCTGAAAATGGCTAGCCTAGTTCTATTTTTTTAAAGAAATACCCAAATGAGGCCTACTTGCTTTATCAGCCCTGCTGGGCTACAAATCTTTCAAGACGAGGAGAGTTTCATTCGGTTTGCCTAGAAATGGGTTGTACATTTTTAAAACACATCAAACCGGGAATTAGTTTCAATTTTTTTCATTACAAGATTTTAAATTCCATTGATTTTTATGCGTGTACAATTATTTGGATTTTATATTTATATAAATTATTTTTCAAAATAGTTTGAATGTGAATCGATATTTCTGGATTAAAAATAGTTGACCGCACCGAAATATGCAAAAATTCGTATACTTTTTAATCGTGGCCACAATATGGGGTGTAATGCTAACAAAAAGAATATGGGCTCCAAAAAAATTCTTAAGAATTAGCAAATGGGTTGTACATTATTAGAAATAATGCACACGAGAGCAGTGACTGTTGGATGTCCATCCAACAGCTGTCGTGCTTCTTCAATCTCTGCTTTTCCTGCTCCAGCCGCTCAAACAAGCGCCGGTGGGACTGCCTGCTCCCTCCTCCCGCGACCGGCTATGCTGCCGCGCAGGCGTCACCGCCCCACCGTACTCCCATCGCTGGCCTAGCCATCCCTCTACTCACCCACACCTGTTGTTATTCTCCGGAGATGGCAGACAAACTAGTAAACCCTCGTACTCCTCGCGTGGGAAACAACTGCCAAGTCTTCCCTGGCTCCGTGTCGTTCCCTTCCTAGGCCTCGCCGTCGTCCACCGCCCTGGTGCTCTCGGCGCGGCCTGGTCAACGTGGTCAATGAACGACATCCATCGGAAGTGGACTATACATGGAGAGGCTCACAGCTGGGTCCACGGCCGCACGCAAGGAATGCCTCCTTATTACGCGCAAAATAATGATTCATCCACCTGACAGCTAGGACCTACGGGAAGGGCTTCTATATTTCGCGAAAAAACTTTCCCCCCGCTAACAGGTCGGACCCACCAGCTATATCTTCGCATGCAAGGAAGTGCATCCTTATGACGCAGAAAAAAATGAATACCCCCTGCTAGCTGGGACCCACCATAGTGGGTGGCTGACTTGTGGGCCTACTAAGTTGACAGGGATAGAGGGCTTTGTCAACTTAGTCAATATGAAGGATTATGGCTCCAGTGACCGTCTGATGTCCATCCAATGGCCATAGTGCTTCTTCAACCTCTGGTCTTCTTGCTCTAGCTGCCCAAAGCAGCACCGGTCATGCCGCCTGCTCCTGCCTCCCGTGGCCGGCTGTGCTGCCGGAGATGCCTCACGGACCCATCATATACTCGCATCCCTGGCCTGTCTATCCCTCTACTCACCCACACCTCCTGTTATTGTCCCGCAACGGCAATCGAACCAGTCAACCCTCGTACTCTCCACCACGTGGGCAGCCACTGTCGTGTCTTCCCCGGCTCCGTGCCATTCCCTTCGTAGGCCTCGCCTCATCCACCGCCCTAGTGCTCTCGGCACGGCGTGGTCAACATGGTCAATGAACGACATCCATCGGAAGTGGAATGTACGTGGAGAGGCTGACAGTTGGGTCCACGGCTACACACAAGGAAATGCCTCCTTATTACGCGCAAAATAATGATTCCTCCACCTGACATCTGGGACCCGCCGGAAGGGCCTCTGTATTTCATGAAAAAACGTTCCCTCCGCTGATAGGTCGGACCCACCAACTATATCTTCGCACGCAAGGAAGTGCTCCTTATTGCGCACAAAAGAATGAATACCCCCTGCCAGCTGGGACCCACCACAGCAGGAGGCTGACTTGTGGGCCTACTAAGTTGACGGGGACGGAGGGGCTTTGTCAACTTAGTCAATATGAACGATTCTAGCTCCAGTGACTGTACGATGTACATCCAACGACCTTAGTGCTTCTTCAACCTCTTGTCTTCTTGCTCCAGCCGCCCAAAGCAGCGCCGGTCATGCCGCCTGCTCTTGCCTCCCGTGGCTGGCTGTGCTGGCGCGGAGGCCTGACCGCCCCCATACTACTCCCACTGCTGGCCAGGCCAACCCTCCACTCACCCACACCCCCTGTTATTCTATGGCGATGGCAGCCTCACACTATAGCCGAACAAGTGAACCCTCGTACTCCTCTCCGTGTGGGCATCCACTGCCGCGTCTTCCCCGGCTCCGCGTCGTCCCCTTCCTAGGCCTCGCCGTCGTCCACCGCCTTGGTGCTCTCGGCGCGGCGTTGTCAATGTGGTCAACGACCGACTTCCATCGGAAGAGTACTGTACATGGAGAGGCTGACAGCTGGGTCCACAACCATAGCCCAGTTTTTTTGTGATTTGCCAAGTAAGTCACTTTTTCAGGCCTGTTGGGCTGCAAATCTTTCAAGACGAGGAGAGCTTCATTCCGCTGGTCGAGAAATTGGCCTATCAGTAATGAGAAATGGGTTGTACATTTTTAAAACACATCAAACCGGCAATTAGTTTCAAATTTCTTTTTTTTCATTTCGAGATTTTAAATTGCATTGAATTTTATGCGTGCAAAATTTGTTGGATTTTATATTGATATACATTTATTTTTAAAATCTGTTTGAATGTGACTCGAAATTTCAGGATTAAAAACAGTTCAGACCGCACCGAAATATGCAAATTTTCGTGTAATTTTTTAACCATGGCCACAATATGGGTTGTAATGCTAACAAAAAGAATATGGGCTCCAAAAAAACCTTAAGAATTAGCAAATGGGCTGTAAATTATTAGAAATAATGGCAGATGGGATGTATGCTGTTTTCCACAGATTTGAGGCTTTATTAGAAAAAAGGTTGACGCACAAGAAGTGACTATTGGATTTCCATCCAACGGCCGTCGTGCTTCTTCAATCTCTGCTCTTCCTGCTCCAGCCGCTCAAACAAGCGCCGACGGGACTGCCTGCTCCCTCCTCCCCGCGGCCGGCTGTGCTGTCGCGCGGGCCTCACCATACTCCCATCGCTGGCCTAGCCATCCCTATACTCACCCATACCCGCTGTTATTCTCTGACGATGGGAGACGAACCAGTAAACTCTCGTACATTCGTACTCCCCTCTGCGTAGGAAACAACTGCCGAGTCTTACCTACTGAGGGAGTCCTGTACTAAGGGGTCCTCGGGTGTCCGGCCTATTATCCATGGGCCAGACTGATGGGCTCTGAAGACATGAAGGCCGAAGACTGTACCTGTGTCTGGATTGGACTCTCCTTGGCGTGGAAGGCAAGTTTGGCGACCAACTATGAAGATTCCTTCTTATGTAACCGACTCTATGTAAACCCTAGATCCCCCTGGTGTCTATATAAACCGGAGGGGTTAGTCCGGAAAGGATATATTCATAACCATAGTCATACATGTTAGGCTTCTAGGGTTTAGCCATTACGATCTCCTGGTAGATCAACTCTTGTAACCCTCATATTCATCAAGATCAATCAAGCAGGACATAGGGTATTACCTCCATAGAGAGGGCCCGAACCTGGATAAACATCGTGTCCCCCATCTCCTGTTACCATCGATCCTAGACGCACAGTTCGGGACCCCCTACCCGGGAACTGCCGGTTTTGACACCGACATTGGTGCTTTCATTGAGAGTTCTACTGTGCCGTCGACGAAAGGCTCAATGGCTCGCCTTGTCCTTAAAGACAACATCACCCTTGGGGGAGCTCTGTCCCTAGGCCAAACCCTCCGGCTGGGCGGCTTTACTATGATCGCCCGTTTGGCTGTTGAGCCGACGATGACCTCTCGGGCCATCGAAAACCCCCGTCGCATTAACTCCGAGCACTCCAAGCAGATGGATCCGACAGAGTTTTCGTCTTTGAGCGAACTCCTAGATCACATCGCCACTTTGGGAATCGCCATAGACTTTGGTCGGATCGGGCCTAAAACTGATCAAGGAGAAATCAAGGCCCCACCAGTCACCCTCCAGATTGTGGTGGTCGCGCAGCAGGACGACGAGTCTTCTTCTATATTGAAGACGGACTATGTTTAGATCGCCGTTCAGGAAGAGCCGGATACTCGCCCGCGAAAGGACGCGACCAGCCCTCCGAACATAGCATCGGACGGTGGTCCTAAAGAATCAGAAGATATTCCGGAACCCGGACTGTTAAGCCCGGAAGGTTGTCAGACTCCGGATAATCGATTAGGTCGGGGTTCGGATTTAATTCCACCCACCCACCCGGACAGACACGCTCTCATAAGCACAAAACAGCAGTCTTAGGAAACGGTCCACCACTTCTGGGCCAGATTCCTCCTTGTCAAGGACAAGGTAAAATATTGCAGTGACGAGGACGCAATATCAGCGTTCTGCAACAATTGCAAAGACGAAGGAATCCTCAACACCATCAATCGCCGCAGCATACTGAAATTCGATGACTTAGAAACCATCGTACAAAAGTATAGCGCGATGGAGAGTGCCTGGAAAACTTAGGCAGCTCGCTGGGAACCGTCGGTCCCAACTCAACTCCCCCTACAGGCGAAAAGGGCGCACCCTCGTGGCACGCCCAGTCCAACAGTCAAGAAACACAAAACCTCTATGCGGCACGGCACCGTTCAGGAGGGGTAGCTCGATGGCCCATGCAATATACGTACAACACCAGACACCGTGGAAACCCACAGCCTTAGAGCATGTTGGATACTATGACAGGTAGCCAAGAGTGGCGAGGACATCCTTATCAAGGACGACCCAGAACGGCATCCCCCAGAAGACTATAACTCAAGAGTATTGACGGTCTTTGAGACATTCACTTCAACCAACAAGCACAAAAGGGCCCTTCACGAGCTCGCCGAAGTCTGTCAAGTTGCTACAATAAACCCCTGGAACGACACGGCTATAACATTCAACGCCGATGATGAACCAAAGTACAAAATAGTATGAGCGCCAGCCGCGTTAGTCCTCAGTCCCATCCTGGACGGGTTTCGACTTACCAAGGTCCTCATGGACGGTGGCAGCTCACTAAACCTCATTTATGAGGACACACTCCATAAAATGGAAATAGACAGGAGCCGCATCAAGCAAACTAACACAACCTTCCAAGGAATTATTCCCAGTCGGGAGGCGCGGTGCGCGGGCAAAATCACACTTGATGTAGTATTCGGCACACCGGAAAACTATCGGTCCGTAGAAATAACTTTCCAAGTGGCCCCTTTTAGTAACGGATATCACGGCCTTTTGGGGCGGGATGCTTTTACATGCTTTCAGGCCATACCCCATTACGGGTATATGAAGCTCAAAATGCCCGGACTAAACGGTATAATCACTCTCGTCAGTGATCCAGACATAGCACTCCGCGCAGAAAACAAAACCGCATCCCTGGCCCTTGAGGCGCTATCCAAAGCACTCGCGGCTGAAGAATTAACCGCACTACGCTCCACACTGGACAGGGATGACATGATCCTCGACAAACGCCCTAAATCCACCTCCTTCAAACTAGCAGAAGAAATATTCAAATTCTAGGTCCACCAAACGGACCCCAAGAAGACAGCATCTATCGGAGCTCAACTAAACCCAACATTTGACACCACACTATGAGAATTCCTGCGCAAAAACTGGGACATATTCGCCTGGCACCCTTCAGATATGCGAGGGATCCCACACGAGCTGGCCGAACATAGCCTCAATATATTAAAGGGGTTTAAACCGGTTAAGCAAACACTACGGCACTTTTCCGGACCCAAGCAACAAGCCATGGGGGAGGAGCTGGCCAAACTCATCGAGGCCGGATTCATTAGAGAAATTAAACATCCAGATTGGCTGGCAAACCTAGTGATGGTACCAAAGAAGGACAAATCCCGGTGCCTGTGCGTTGATTTCAAAGACCTCAACAAGGCTTGCCCTAAGGATCCCTTCCCCCTCCGCCGCATTGATCAAATCATCGACGCCACCACAGGACATGACTCACTGTGTTTCCTTGATGCATATTCCGGATACCATCAAATCAAAATGAAGGAGTCCGATCAAGCCGCAACAGCATTTATTACCCCATATGGGCCATTCTGCTTCAACACCATGCCCATTGGGCTCAAGAACGCCGGCACCACATACCAACGCATGATTCAAACATGCCTGGAGAAACAGATCGGCAAAATAGTAGAAGCTTACGTCGATGACGTCGTCATCAAAACCAAGCACGTCAAAACACTAATAGACGACCTACGTCTTACATTCGACAACCTCCGGGTATATGACATTAAGCTCAACCCGGAAAAGTGTGTCTTCGGCGTCCCCGCTGGAAAACTGCTGGGCTTCATCATTTCCAATAGAGGAATCGAAGCAAACCCAGCCAAAATTTGAGCTTTGTCACAATTGGCTAATCCAACAGACCTTAAACAAGTTCAAAAGCTTGTGTGTTGCGTAGCAGCTCTAAGCCGCTTTATCTCCAGATTGGGAGAAAAGGAACTGCCACTCTATCGCCTTCTATGGCGAACCAACCACTTCGAGTGGATGTACGCGGCAATAGCCAGACTGGAGGAAATAAAAACCCTTCTTGCAAGCAATCCAATCCTGGCCCCACCAAACGCCGGCGAACCGATGTTATTATATATATCGGCAACACATCAGGTCGTGAGCGCCATACTCGTCGTTGAACGAGAAAAGGACGGACATAAATTCCCGCTTCAGACGCCAGTATACTACATATCTACTGCCTTACACCATGCAAATCCCGGTACCCTCATGCGGTCTTCATGGCATCCCGAAAGCTCCGTCACTACTTCCAGGAGTATTCGATCACGGTGGCCTCCGAAGTACCACTCAATGACATTATAAACAATCGTGATGCTATGGGCCGGATTGCCAAATGGGCCATTGAACTCCTCCCATTTGACATTACATATAAACCACGTCGAGCTATCAAATCCCAAGTACTGTCCTACTTCGTCGCTGAATGGACAGAGGCCGAACTCCCTAAAGAGTATGACACATACTCCAATTGGGTCACGTAATTCCACGGCTCCAAAATGCTAGCAGGGTTAGGAGCGGGCGTCGTTTTAATGTCCCCTACTGGAGACGTCGTCCAGTATGTTCTCCAAATACTATACACAGACTCCAATAACGCAGCCGAATACGAGGCCTTATTACATGGTCTCCGGATGGCTGTCTCCATGGGCATACAACGCCTAGAAGTACGTTGGGACTCCAACCTTGCAATATCTCAAATAAATGGAGATTTTGACGCTAAAGATCCGAAGATGGTAGTGTATCGTAACGCAGTCACAAAAATGTCGGCCCGGTTCGAGGGACTCGAGTTCCATCATGTGGCTCGAGAAAGTAATCAAGCGGCGGATGTTCTTTCTCGTATCGGCGCTAAGCGCGACCCCGTCCCACCTAATATCTTCCTGGAAAGGCTCTTTAATCCATTTGTGGTGTGGCAAGGGGAAAACAGCAATACTAGTCCAGAACCAAACATAATCCTAGCTCCCTGAAACACCAACGTCATCGGGTGCTTGCTACGTCTTCAGCTTGCGTTGGTTTCCCCCGAAGAGGAAGGGATGATGCAGTAGAGTAGCATAAGTATTTCGCTCGGTTTTTGAGAAACAAGGTATCAATCCAGTAGGGGGCCACGCTCAAGTCCCTCGTACCTGCACAAAACGATAGCTACTCGCAACCAACACGATAAGGGTTGTCAATCCCTTCACGGTCACTTACGAGAGTGAGATCTGATAGATATAATATTTTTGGTATTTTTGGTATAAAGATGCAAAGTAAAAAGTAAAAGCAAAGTAAAAAAGCAAAGCAAGATTAAAGTGATGTAGATTGATATGATGAGAATAGACCCGGGCCCATAGATTTCACTAGTGGCTTCTCTCAAGAGCATAAATATTCTATAGTGGGTGAACAAATTAATGTTAAGCAATTGACATAATTGAGCATAGTTATGAGAATATCTAGGCATGATCATGTATATAGGCATCACGCCCGTGACAAGTAGACCGAAACGATTCTGCATCTACTACTATTACTCCACTCATCGACCGCTATCCAGCATGCATCTAGAGTATTAAGTTAAAAACAAAGTAACGCTTTAAGCAAGATGACATGATGTAGAGAGATAAATTCATGCAATATGAAATAAACCCCATCTTTTTATCCTCCATGGCAATGATGCAATACGTGCCTTGCTGCCCCTTCTATCACTAGGAAAGGACACCGTAAGATCGAACCCAAAGCTAAGCACTTCTCCCATGGCAACAACTACCAATCTAGTTGGCCAAACCAAACGGATAATTCAAAGAGACTTGCAAAGATAACCAATCATACATAAAAGAATTCAGAGAAGATTCAAATATTATTCATAGATAGACTTGATCATAAACCCACAATTCATCGGTCTCAACAAACACACCGCAAAAAGAAGATTACATCGAATAGATCTCCACAAGAAAGGGGGAGAACTTTGTATTGAGATTCAAAGAGAGAGAAGAAGCCATCTAGCTACTAACTATGGACTCGAAGGTCTGAGGTAAACTACTCACACTTCATCGGAGGGGCTAGGATGATGTCGAAGCCCTCCGTGATGACGGCCCTCTTCCGGCGGAGCTCCGGAACAAGCCCCAAGATGGGATCTCGTGGATATAGAAAGTTGCGGTGGTGGAATTAGGTTTTTGGCTCCTGTTCTGATCGTTTGGGGGTACGTATGTATATATAGGAGGAACGAGTACGTCGGTGGAGCACCGAGGGGCCCACGAGCCAGGGGGCGCGCCCTAGGGGGGGCGCCCCCACCCTCGTGACCTCCTCTTTGAATCCTTGGAGTAGGGTCCAAGTCTCCTGGATCACGTTCGGTGAGAAAATCACGTTCCCGAAGGTTTTATTCCGTTTGGACTCCGTTTGATATTCTGTTTCTCTGGAACACTGAAATAGGCAAAAAAATAGCAATTCTGGGCTGGGCCTCCGGTTAATAGGTTAGTCCCAAAAATAATATAAAAGTGGAAAATAAAGCCCAATATAGTCCAAAACAGTAGATAATATAGCATGGAGCAATCAATAATTATAGATACGTTGGAGACGTATCAGGCATCCCCAAGCTTAATTCCTGCTCGTCCTCGAGTAGGTAAATGATAAAAAGGGAATTTTTGATGTGGAGTGCTACTTGGCATAATTTCAATGCAAATCTTCATAATTGTGATATGAATATTCAGATTCGAAAGATTGAAGACAAAAGTTTATATTGACATAAAAATAATAATACTTCAAGCATACTAACAAAGCAATTATGTCTTCTCAAAATAACATGGCCAAAGAAAGTTATCCCTACAAAATCATATAGTCTGGCTATGCTCTATCTTCACCACACAAAGTATTTAAATCATGCACAACCCCGATGACAAGCCAAGCAATTGTTGCATACTCTAACTTTTTGAAAACTTTTTGAATCTTCACGCAATACATGAGCATGAGCCATGGATATAGCACTATAGGTGGAATAGAATGGTGGTTGTGGAGAAGACAAAAAGGAGGGGAAGATAGTCTCACATCAACTGGGCGTATCAACGGGCTATGGAGATGCCCATCAATAGATATCAATGTGAGTGAGTAGGGATTGCCATGCAACGGATGCACTAGAGCTATAAATGTATGGAAGCTCAACAAAAGAAACTAGTGGGTGTGCATCCAACTTGCTTGCTCACGAAGACCTAGGGCACTTGAGGAGGCCCATCATTGGAATATACAAGCCAAGTTCTATAATGTAAAATTCCCACTAGTATATGAAAGTGATAACATGAGAGACTGTCCACTATGAAGATCATGGTGCTACTTTGAAGCACAAGTGTGGTAAAAGGATAGTAGCATTGCCCCTTTTTATTTATATTTTCTCTTTTTTGGGCCTTATTTTTTTTCTTTGGCCTTTCTCTCTCTCTCTTTTTTGGGACAATGCTCTATTAAATGATGATCATCACACTTTTATTTATTTACAACTCAATGATTACAACTCGATTCTAAAGCAAAGTATGACTCTATATGGATGCCTCCGGCGGTGTACCGGGATATGCAATGAATCAAGAGTGACAAGTATGAAGAAATTATGAACGGTGGCTTTGCCACAAATACTATGTCAACTACATGATCATGCTAAGCAATATGACAATGTTGAATGTGTCATGATGAACTAGATGGTGGAAAGTTGCATGGAAATATATCTCGGAATGGCTATGGAAATGCCATAATAGGTAGGTATGGTGGCTGTTTTGAGGAAGGTATATGGTAGGTGTATGATACCGGCCAAAAGTGTGCGGTGTTAGAGAGGCTAGCAAAGGTGGAAGGGCGAGAGTGCGTATAATCCATGGACTCAACATTAGTCATAAATAACTCATATACTTATTGCATAAATATAGAAGTTATCAAAGCAAAGTATTACGCGCATGCTCCTAGGGGGATAGATTGGTAGGAAAAGACCATCGCTCGTCCCCGACCGCCACTCATAAGGAAGACAATTAATAAATAAATCATGCTCCGACTTCATCACATAACGGTTCACCATACGTGCATGCTACGGGAATCACAAACTTTAACACAAGTATTCAATAAATTCACAACTACTCAACTATCATGACTTTAATATTATCACCTCCATATCTCAAAACGATTATCATGCTTCAATCTTTACTTAGTATTCAACACACTCAAAAGAAAGTTTCACAAATCTTGAATACCAAGCATATTATTATTAAGCAAATTACCATTCTATTAAGAGACTCTCAAAATAATTTAAGTGAAGCATGAAAGATCAATAGTTTCTTTAAAAAAAATCCACCACCGTGCTCTAAAAGATCTGAGTGAAGCACATAGAGCAAAATTATAAGTCTCAAAAGATATAAGTGAAGCACATAGAGCAAAACTACATAGCTCAAAAGATATAAGTGAAGCACATAGAGCAAAACTACATAGCTCAAAAGATATAAGTGAAGCACATAGAGTATTCTATCAAATTTTAATTCATGTATGGCTCTCTCAAAAGGTGTGTACAGAAAGGATGATTGTGGCATACTAAGACACAAAGACACAAATAATACAAGACGCTCCAAGCAAAACACATATCATGTTGGTGAATAAAAATATAGCTCCAAGTAAATTACCGATGGAAGTGGACGAAAGAGGGGATGCCTCCCGGGGCATCCCCAAGCTTTGACTTCTTGGTGTCCTTGGATTATCTTTGGGGTGCCATGGGCATCTCCAATATTAGGATCTTGCCACTCCTTGTTCCATAATCCATCAAAGGAATTCACCCAAAACTTGAAAACTTCACAACACAAAACTCAAAATAGAAAACTCGTGAGCTCCGTTAGAGAAAGAAAACAAAAGACCACTTCAAGGTACTGTAATGAACTCATTCTTTATTTATATTCGTGTTAAACCTACTGTATTCCAACTTCTCTATGGATTATAAACTATTTTACTAGCCATAGATTCATCAAAATAAGCAAACAACACACGAAAAACAGAATCTGTCAAAAACAGAACAGTCTGTAGTAATCTGTAGCTAGCGCAAGATCTGGAACTCCAAAAATTCTAAAATAAATATATGGACGTGAGTAATTTATCTATTAATCATATTCAAAAAGAATTAACTAAATATCACTCTTCAAATAAAAATTACATCAGTTCTCGTGAGCGCTAAAGTTTCTGTTTTTTACAGCAAGTTCAACAAGACTTTCCCCAAGTCTTCCCAACGGTTCTACTTGGCACAAACACTAATTAAACACAAAAACACAAACAAAACAGAGGCTAAATAATTTATTTTTTACTAAGAAGGAGCAAAAAGCAAGGAATAAAAATAAAATTGGGTTGCCTCCCAACAAGTGCTATCGTTTAACGCCCCTAGCTAGGCATAAAAGCGAGGATAGATCTAGGTATTGCCATCTTCGGTACGCAATCCATAAGTGGCTCTCATGATAGTTTCATATGGAAATTTTATTTTCTTTCTTGGAAAGTGTTCCATGCCCTTTTTTAATGGAAATTGAAATCTAATATTCCCTTCCTTCATATCAATAATCGCACCAACCGTTCTAAGGAAAGGTCTACCAAGAATAATAGGGCAAGAAGGATTGCAATCTATATCAAGAACAATGAAATCTACGGGCACATAATTCCTATTTGCAACAATAAGAACATAATTAATCCTTCCCATAGGTTTCTTAATAGTAGAATCCGCAAGATGCAAGTTTAGAGAGAAACCATCAAATTTACGAAAATCTAGCAAATCACATAAAGTCTTGGGAATAGTGGAGACACTAGCACCCAAATCACACAAAGCATAAGACTCATGATCTTTAATTTTAATTTTAATAGTTGGTTCCCACTCATCATAGAGTTTTCTAGGGATAGAAACTTTCAACTCAAGTTCTTCTTCATAAGATTGCATCAAGGAATCAACAATATGTTCGGTGAAGGCTTTATTTTGACTATAAGCATGTGGAGAATTTAGCACGGATTGCAACAAGGAAATACAATCAATTAAACTGCAACTTTCATAATTAAATTCCTAGAAATCCAATATAGTGGGTTTACCAACATCTATATTTTTATTTCTTGCAATCCCACTTTCATCAATTTCATCATTAAGATCTAAATACTCCGAATTTTTATAACGCCTTCTAGGTAAAGGAAGATCATATTCAGTTTCATCAAGATTCGTATTGAAAAATAAAGATTTAATAGGGGACACATCAATAACTTTTAGATCTTCATCTTGATTTTCATAGGAATTGGAAGAACACGCTTTAATAAAGGCATCTTTGGAAGCACGCATCCTAGCGGTTCTTTTCTTGCACTCATCAATGGAAATTCTCATGGCTTTGAGAGACTCATTGATATCATGCTTAGGAGGAATAGATCTAATCTTTAAAGAATCAATCTCAAGAGAAATTCTATCAACGTTTCTAGCCAAATCATCAACTTTAAACAATTTCTCTTCAAGCAAAGCATTAAAATTATTTTGTAAAGTCATAAACTCTTTAACACTATTCTCAAATTCAGAGGGCATCTTATTATAATTTCCATAAGAGTTGTTGTAGTAATTCCCATAATTATTAGAAGGATTACTAGGATATGGCCTAGGACTAAAATACCCTCTATAAGCGTTGTTACCAAAATTATTCCTACCAACAAAATTCACATCCATAGATTCATTGTTATTCTCAATCAAAGTAGAAAAAGGCATATCATTAGGATCACAAGAAACACTCTTAGTAGCAAATATTTTCATAGGTTCATCCATCTTTCCACTCAAAACATTGATTTCTTCTATCGCATGCACTTTTTTATTAGAAGATCTTTCAGTATGCCATTGATAATAATTAACCATAATATTATCTAGGAGTTTAGTAGCATCTCCTAAAGTGATTTCCATAAAAGTGCCTCTCACGGCCAAATCTAAAAGATTTCTAGAAGCAAAATTCAATCCGGCATAAAATTTTTGTATGACCATCCACAAATTCAAACCATGAGTAGGGCAATTACATATCATTAATTTCATTCTCTCCCAAGCTTGTGCAACATGTTCATGATCAAGTTGCTTAAAATTCATAATATTGTTTCTAAGAGAGATGATCTTAGCGGGAGGGAAATACTTAGAGATAAAAGCATCTTTGCACTTGTTCCAAGAATCAATACTATTCTTAGGCAAAGACAAAAACCAAGCTTTAGCACGATCTCTAAGCAAAAAATTAAATAGCTTCAATTTAACGACATCATTATCGACATCTTTTTTCTTTTGCGTATCACATAAATTAATGAAGCTATTCAGATGAGTAGCGCCATCTTCGCTAGGAAGGCCGGCGAATTGATCTTTCATAACAAGATTCAACAAAGCAGCATTGATTTCACAAGATTCAGTATTAGCAAGAGGATTAATCGGAGTGCTAAGGAAATCATTATTATTGTTATTGGTTAAGTCACACAATTTGGTAGTATCTTGAGCCATCGCGACAAACAAGCAAACTAGCACACAAGCAAACAAGAGCAAACGGGCAAAAGAGGCAAATAGAGAGGGAGGATAGAGAGAGAGGGCGAATAAAACAGCAAGGGTGAAGTGGGGGAGAGGAAAACGAGAGGCAAATGGCAAATAATGTAATGCGAGAGATAGGGATTGTGATGGGTACTTGGTATGTTGACTTTTTGCGTAGACTCCCCGGCAATGGCGCTAGAAATCCTTCTTGCTACGTCTTGAGCTTGCATTGGTTTTCCCCGAAGAGGCAGGGATGATGCAGCAGAGTAGCATAAGTATTTCCCTCAGTTTTTGAGAACCAATCTATCAATCGAGTAGGAGGCCACGCTCAAGTCCCTCGTACCTGCACAAAACGATAGCTACTCGCAACCAACGCGATTAGGGGTTGTCAATCCCTTCACAGTCACTTACGAGAGTGAGATCTGATAGATATAATATTTTTGGTATAAAGATGCAAAGTAAAAAGTAAAATCAAAGTAAAAAAGCAAAGCAAGATTAAAGTGATGGAGATTGATATGATGAGAATAGACCCGGGGGCCATAGGTTTCACTAGTGGCTTCTCTCAAGAGCATAAGTATTCTACGGTGGGTGAACAAATTACTGTTGAGCAATTGACAGAATTGAGCATAGTTAATAGAATATCTAGGCATGATCATGTACATAGGCATCACGTCCGTGACAAGTAGACCTAAAGGATTCTGCATCTACAACTATTACTCCACTCATCGACCGCTATCCAGCATGCATCTAGAGTATTAATTTGAAAACAGAGTAACGCTTTAAGCAAGATGACATGATGTAGAGAGATAAATTCATGCAATATGAAATAAACCCCATCTTGTTATCCTCAATGGCAACGATGCAATACGTGCCTTGCTGCCCCTTCTGTCACTGGGAAAGGACACCGCAAGATCGAACCCAAAGATAAGCACTTCTCCCATGGCAAGAACTACCAATCTAGTAGGCCAAACCAAACGGATAATTCGAAGAGACTTGCAAAGATAACCAATCATACATAAAAGAATTCAGAGAAGATTCAAATATTATTCATAGATAGACTTGATCATAAACCCACAATTCATCGGTCTCAACAAACACACAGCAAAAAGAAGATTACGTCGAATAGATATCCACAAGAGAGGGGGAGAACTTTGTATTGAGATTCAAAGAGAGAGAAGAAGCCATCTAGCTACTAACTATGGACCCAAAGGTCTGAGGTAAACTAATCACACTTCATCGGAGGGGCTAGGATGATGTAGAAGCCCTCCGTGATGACGGCCCTCTTCCGACGGAGCTCCGGAACAGGCCCCAAGATGAGATCTCGTGGATACAGAAAGTTGTGGCGGTGGAATTAGGTTTTTGGCTCCTGTTCTGATCGTTTGGGGGTACGTATGTATATATAGGAGGAAGGAGTACGTCGGTGGAGCACCAAGGGGCCCACGAGGCAGGGGGCGTGCCCTGGGGGGGCGCCCCCCACCCTCGTGACCTCCTCTTTGACTCCTTGGAGTAGGGTCCAAGTCTCCTGGATCACATTCGGTGAGAAAATCACGTTACCGAAGGTTTTATTCCGTTTGGACTCCGTTTGATATTCTGTTTCTCCGAAACACTGAAATAGGCAAAAAACAGCAATTCTGGGCTGGGCCTCCGGTTAATAGGTTAGTCCCAAAAATAATATAAAAGTGGAAAATAAAGCCCAATATAGTCCAAAACAGTAGATAATATAGCATGGAGCAATCAAAAATTATAGATACGTTGGAGACGTATAAGTGCTCAGCCATCGAAATAACACTGTCGACGCATCTCATCATGGAAGTCATTGCCCCATGGACGGAACCCTTCCTGGCCTACCTTAACAGGAAAGAGCTTCCTAAGGACCAGAATGAGGCCTGCTGCATTGTCCGGCGTTCAAAGGCCTACAAGGTTCATGATGGAGAGATCTACAAGAAAAGCGCCACCGGAGTCCTTCAACGATGTATATCCGAGGAAGAGGGGTGGCAGCCCTTGGCTGAAATTCAGGCTGGACTCGGCGGTCACCACGCCGCAGCTCGGGCCCTTGTTAGCAAGGCCTTTCGTACTGGGTTTTATTGGTCGATGGCCTGAGCAGATGCACAGGACCTTGTCCAACGTTGCGTCGGATGCCAACTCTTTGCCAATCAAAGCCATATGCCCCCCACCGCCTTAAAAACAATCCCCATCACTTGGCCCTTTGTGATCTGGGGACTCGATATGGTTGGACCTCTTAAAGGGGGAAGCCATAAGAAAAAATATCTGCTAGTTATGGTGGACAAATTCACTAAGTGGATAGAGGCTAAGCCGGACAAAACGACTAAGTCTGGCCCGGTGATAGACTTCATATCCGGTGTTGTGCACCGTTATGGTGTCCCACATAGCTTCATCACTGACAATGACTCCAATTTCACAGCCGACGAGGTAATAACTTGGTGTACTAATCTGGGTATTAAACTTGATTAGGCCTCTGTCTACCACCCACAAACCAACGGTCAAGTCGAACGAGCCAACGGTCTTATTATGAGCGGCATCTTGCCCAGACTAGTGCGTCTTTGAAAGAATCAGACAAGCACTGGGTTGAGGAGCTCGACTCCGTAATTTGGGAAGCTGCGGACCACGCCCAACCGTACTACCGGATACACACCTTTCTTCATGGTGTATGGCGCACAGGCCGTATTGCCCTGCGATATTATTCACGACTCACCTCGAGTGCGTATGTACGAAGAGAGAGAAGCCGAGCTTGATCGGCAGGACAACCTAGATGCCTTGGAGGAGGAACGCGATGCCGCAAAAGCCCGTTCAACATTTTACCAATAGCAGGCTCGCAGATATCAAAGCACAGAAGTACGGGCCAAGACTTACAACATTGGCGAACTCGTTATGCGCCTACCGGAGAAGAAAAAGGACAAACTCAAGCCCAAATGGGAGGGTCCCTTCATAATTGACGAAGTTCTCACCGGAGGAGCATACCATCTTTGCGATGCATCAGACAATCGCCTGGAGCCGAACCCCTGGAACGCGGCCAGACTCCGAAGATTCTATGCCTAGTGACAAACCCCATGTTCATCTCCTTCTCCCCTATAGTTTCCATTATTTTTTCTCTCTTTTCCGATTACTTTCTTCTTTCTCGCTTTAACGCTTTGGTACGGCTAGACCGCGCACCATTGACACATACATCTCTAAATATGTATGTCACTTGTACCTGGGGGCTTCTTGGACAGAGGTTCTTGTCATTCCTTAAGCATTAAGCTCCTCACATATGAGTTTTTCCATATGTACCTTTTCTTTGCCATTATATGCATCGATATTACTTAAGTTTTGGCCAAGCTGGGTTGCCTGGCTCCTGTGCTTATGCCCTACGTTCCCGTTAGTTCAGCTAGGGCATAAAGGGAGCACCTCTGCGATTGTTAGTGCCGGGTCATCCGGATGTGTACCTCAGACTGGGTGAAGCCGAAAGCTAGCGTTCTTGAGGGAATATTTGGTCGGTTGATTAAAGATGTTTTCTAAACTCACTCCATTATGCACCCCCAGAAATTATACAAATTGTGGTACTTGCATCACAATTCGGACATGTACATTAAATGCATGCACACCCAGGGAAAGGAACCCTTAACGGAACTATTCTCTCTGGAAGATGTTTCTTATGATACCAATGTAATATAACATAGCTAGCCAGATACAACTTGTCTGTTCAAGCAACTATGACCTCTACGCCTAGTTTTCCAGGCATACCCCGGCCTATTCAGCCGTGACAGTATTCAGCCGTGATGATATTCGGAAACACTCCACACCTTCGGGTCCAGAGGTTGAAGCGAAAAGGTCTGCCATGACAAATGATATACAATTCAGCTAGATGAGGAAAGTACATAGTCACTTGGACTCGAACACCTCTTCCTCTACACCTTCCAATAGGTAGTCTAACTTACAATCCTTTTGGGAATATTTGGCGGCCACCTCTACTTGCTCATATACTAAACTAACGGGAATATATTCCCCATTTAACCCTAATGGTCCAACCCGGGCCATGTGATTTGGATCCAGCTTTGTATATCGCATTTTCACCATGGCCCAGGCCTCTCGCGTGCCCTCTCGGTAGGCCGATATCTTCCATGGTCGGATCTGCCGCCGCGCTCCCTTGAATAGCTCTACAAGCTCCTCCATACTTCCTGGAGGGGAGGCGGATGGCCATAATGCCTTGGCAACGCTCCGCATGGCCAGCCGGGCATGCTCGTGTACTTGCGACAGTCTTTGCAGCAGATCACTCGATGATCCGGACACCACCTCTTCAAGACGGCCTGTCAATATACCTACAAACATGACCATATCAGTCCCATTTATCTCTGAACTACTTTAAAAATAGTTCTTACACATACTAAATATACCGCCCCGCAGCTTCTTGCTCTCCTTCACGGAATCGGCTAGCTGGGCTCGAACATCTTTCAATTCTTCACCCAATGAAGTGTTGGATCTTGTAGCTTGCTTTTCTCATCTCTGACGTGGGTCAGCACATGCTCGCCTATGACGTGTTGCCTTTTCGCCACTTTTTCTCCCTCTTGGGCGATCTTCAACTTCTCTTCAAGTTGATCAGACGACCATATTGTGCGATCAGTAGCAGAATTAGCACAGTTGGTATATAATTATTATTCCTCGGTAGAGGGGAACACTACCAGAAGATGACTTCTTGACGTTTTCCAGTTCGGCAGTAGCAGCATTTAGCCGTGCCCGGCACTGCTCCAGCTCCTGGGCTAGCAAGGAATTATTCTCTGTAAGGACCCGGTCATACAATGATCCTTAAATCAGTCGTGCCAACTGCTTTCAGTCTCGGGGGCTATGGGCATATGGTTATCCTTTTTTGGCAAAGAAAACTTACCTACACATTTGTCAGATATTGCTTCGTGGCTCTTCTAAGCCCATCTCGAGCAGCTCGGATGTATGTGTCGCCCGAGCTAAAGGCATTAAAAGCCTCCTCCGAGAACTTGGGGTCTCGCAAGACAGCCCTGCAGTGCCGATGGTTCATGGCACTCTCTACCTCCGAGTTGGAGATGGACGTATCTTCCGAACCATCGGCCGAAGGGCAGTCCGGCGTTGTTCCTGCACCAGCCCCAGTCTCCCCGATTGGATCTAAATTGTTGGGAACACCACCAACCGGATCCCCGGACACAGTTCAGTGAACCTTCTTCCTGTAACCAAAGAAATACATGATTCACAGTCGGATGCAACTGCTGAAAAGCATGTTTATCCGTACCTCCTCGATGAAGGCCTGGTTGTGTCTTCACCCGCATTCCTCTTCAAAGGCTTGCCCGGCGCGGGAGCCGATCTCTGCGAAATCGCCAAACATCTCCCATGTGAAGCACGATATAGTGCGGTGGGTGAGGCAGAATAAGAGCACTCTTTTAGAGAAGGTGTTTCTTAATTATTTACATGTGAAGCAGGAAGAAGGCAAGGGTAGTCGGTGGTGATGGCCACTTCTGTGCCGTCATAGCTTGTCTGGTAAAACACTCCCCCCGCAAGCACCACGAATATATCCGGATCCTCTTCAAACCTAGGATCTAGTTCCCGGTTGTGGATCTCCGGCTGTGGGGCAGGACTATGAAGTCCTTCGGTGACCTTCTGCCAGTGTTGTCATAATAAACAGACTTGAAATTTATCAAAAGTAATCCAGAAGGGGAATGAGTGGAATAGAGGGTCGAAGCTTACCCAACTGGGAGGATCATACATAGAATACACGTCTCTGTGCTTAATGTGAAGAAACTCCTCTTCCTCCCCTTTAAACAGCTCTGCCAATATTTTGGCCATAGCGGGAGGCATCATCCTCTCCATTGTAGTGCCACATGGCTAGCCCTTTGTATTGTAGCGGCAGAACCCCTCACACTATGGAGGTCGCCATTACCCCGATTATTGTGAGTCCGGACTGAGTGAGCATCTTTATCTTGCTCATAATCTGGCAAACTTCTGCGATGTCGTCCGCTTCAAGACTCCGGGGACGCCAACTGTGGCCTTTCTTCAGCAGAACGCTCGCATATTCAGGAAGACCCTTTCGAACTGGATCAGGAAGAGCGACGTCCTCAATATAGAACCATTCGGAAGGCCATTCTTCGGATGCCTTCCTTGGTGTGCCGGACAAATATCCAGTATCAGCTATACGCCATACTTCAGCTCTGCCCACTTCAAATATTGACCCCTCGTGATTACGCGGGACAAGACAGAACAACTTCCTCCACAGCTCGAAATGAGCCTCGATACCCAGGAATAGTTCGCATAAAGCAACGTAACCCGCAATATGTAGAATGGAGGCAGGGGTGAAGTTGTGCAGCTGGAGGCCATAGTATTCCAAAAGCCCTCAAAGGAATGGATGAATGGGAAATCCAACGCCCCTTAGCAGGTAGGGGACGAAACATACTCGCTCTACCCCGGATGGATTGGGGAAGTCCTCTTCCTGAATCTCACCGTCGAAGGAATCTAGCCCCGCTCGAACAGAAACTAGATCTACGAGGGGAAGAAATCCCTACGTCTGCAGCTTCGTCAATTGACTGTGGGACATTGAACACCTCTCCCACTGGCCTTTCTCTGGGCCGGAACGGGTGGAGGAGCTTGGGGGCACTAGCCATGCTGGAAAGGTTTCTCCTAAGCAGTTTCCGGGGATTTCCTCTGCGTGGTGCCGAACGGATCTAGGATCCACTCTCTTTAATAGGTGCTCTTTCTTGCATGGACGGGGTGTTATCTACAAAAATACACTGACCTTCCACCTTCGCTTGACACGTGGAAGACGAAGTTATTTAACGTGCAGAAGTTGAGGGGAGCGACATTGAACCGATGGCCGAATACATCACTTGGAGATCATTAAAGGAGGAACCCGCCTTACAATTCCGAAGACAATTTGTGTGCCGAACACCTCGTTATTGAAGACTGGTTCGGGGGCTACTGAGGGAGTCCTGGACTAAGGGGTCCTCGGCCGTCTGGCCTGTTATCCATGGGCCGGAGTGATGGGCTATGAAGACATGAAGGCCGAAGACTGTACCTGTGTCCAGATTGGATTCTCCTTCGCTTGGAAGGCAAGTTTCGCGACTGACTATGAATATTCCTTCTTATGTAACCGACTCTACGTAAACCCTAGATCCCCCCAGTGTCTACATAAACCGGAGGGGTTAGTCCGAAAAGGATATATTCATTAGCATAGTCATACAGGTTATCCTTCTAGGGTTTAGCCATTACGATCTCGTGGTAGATCAACTCTTGTAACACTCATATTCATCAAGATCAATCAAGCAGGACGTAGGGTATTACCTCCATAGAGAGGGCCCGAACCTTGGTATACATCATGTCCCCCGTCTCCTGTTACCATCGAACCTAGATGCACAGTTCGGGACCCCCTACCCGAGATCCGCCGGTTTTGACACTGACACCTGCCTCCGTGTTGTTCCCTTCCTAGGCCTCGCACCGCGTTGGTGCTCTTGGCGCGGCCTGGTCAACGACTGACATGCATCTGAAGTGGGTTGTACATGGAGAGGCTGACAGCTGGATCCACGGCCGCACGCAAGGAAATACCTCCTTATTACGCGCAAAATAATGATTCCTCCACATGACATCTGGGACCCACCGGAAGGGCCTCTGTATTTCGCAAAATAATATTACCACCGCTAACAGCTCGGACCCACCAGCTATATCTTCGCACGCAAGGAAGTGCCTCCTTATTACACACAAAAAAATGAATACTCCCCCTGCTAGCTGGGAACCAGTATAGTGGCAGGCTGACTTGTGGACCTACTAAGTTGACAGGGACGGAGGGCTTTGTCAACTTAGTCAATATACACGATTCTAGGTCCAGTGACCATACGATGTCTGTCCAACGGCCGTAGTGCTTCTTCAACCTCTGGTCTTCTTGCTCCAGCCACCCAAACCAGTGTCGGTCGTGCCTCATGCTCCTGCCTCCCGTGGCCGACTGCGATGCAGCGGAGGCCTCACCGCCCCCTACTACTCCCACCGCTGGCCAGGCCATCCCTCTACTCACCCACATCCCCTATTATTCTGCGGCGACGACAGCCTCACACCGCAGCAAACCAGTGAACCCTCATAGTCCTCTACGCGTGGGCATCCACTGCCGCGTCTTCCCTGGCTCTGCGTCGTCCCCTTCCTAGGCCTCACCGTCGTCCACCACCTTGGTGCTCTTGGCACGGCGTGGTCAATGTGGTCAACGACCGACTTCCATCGGAAGAGTACTATACGTGGAGAGGCTGATAGCTGGGTCCATGGCAGCCGCAAGGAAGTGCCTCCTTATTACACGCAAAATAATTATTCTTGTACCTGACAACGGGGACCCACCGGACGGGCCACCGTATTTCACGAAAAAAACGTTTCCCCCTGACTTCTGGGACCCACCAGCTACATCTTCGCACGCAAGGAAGTGCGTCCGGGCAAAAAAAACGATTGGCCCGCCTGACTGCTGGGACCCACTAGCTATATCTTCGCACGCAAGGAAGTGCCTGACAGTCGGGACCCACCTGGTCGAAGCGTACATGGCGTTGTCATTCTGGTCGCGAACGTGTATGTACATACTGGTCGATGTAGAGCGCGCACGGGCCGTAGTTGAGGCGCGCATGTAGCATGTACACGTACATACATCGGCCAGTGTGCAAGAAAGAAAATACGGCCATGCATGTACATACGGGCGGGGTCTCGAACGCCTACTCATGCATACGTACGGCCAGGGCTCGTGTACATGGCTGGGTCGGAACGGACAAACTGCGTCGTCATCGTGTTCATGGGGAGACAATGGAATGCGTAGTGTTCATCGGGAGGTAGCGAAACGCGTGGGAGCCAACCGGCTTCAACGGAACAACCGATGGAAGTGAGGCCTGGCGTACCGAGGAATGGAGGAAACGGCCTTGTGTTCAACCAGCGATGTTCGAAACGGGATCCTGTTCATCAGAAGGGGTCTGGCGTACCGCAAAACGGAGGAAACAGACCTCCTACGGTCGAAACGGGGTCCTGTTAATCAGGAGGGGTGTGTCTTACCGGAAAATGGAGGAAACAGACTTGTGATGGAGCGCTACGGTCAAAACGCAGGTCCTGTTCATCATGAGGGGTGTGGCATACCGCAAAACGGGACTCCACGGGATATTGTTCATCTCCACCGTCGACCCCCTCCAGCCTCCACGGGCTACTGTTCATCCACCGTCGACCTCCTCCAGCCTTCACCCGTGACTGTTCATGCACGGGCTCCTGTTCATCCAGCCTCCACCGCGTGCTACTCCACCGACTACTGTTCAACCAGCCCTCTCCACGGGCTCCTGTTCAACCACCCCTCCACGGGTTACTGTTCATCCATCCCTCCATTGTCTACTGTTCATCCTGCCCTCCACAGGGTGGTCCAGTTCATCCAGCCCTCCATGGGGTCCTGTTCATCCAGCCCCAACCGGCTCGATCAATCGGGGTCCTGTTCATCCAGAGGCAACACCACGGGGTCCTGCTCATCCACCCCCACCGGGAACTGTTCATCCAAACCCCCCAGCAACGCTCACTGTTCATCCAGAGGCAACACCACGCGGTCCTATTCATCCACCCCCACAGGGAACTGTTCATCCAAACCCCCCTAGCAACGCTCACTGTTCATCCAAAGGCATCATCGATCGGCTTCAGTTAGCAGCAGTTGTCGGTGTCAAAACTGGCAGATCTCGAGTAGGGGGCCCCGAACTGTGCGTCTAGGATCAATGGTAACAGGAGATGGGGGACACGATGTTTACCCAGGTTCGAGCCCTCTCTATGGAGGTAATACCCTACGTCCTGCTTGATTGATCTTGATGAATATGAGTGTTACAAGAGTTGCTCTACCACGAGATCATAATGGCTAAACCCTAGAAGCCTAGCCTGTATGAGTATGGTAATTAATATATCCTTTCCGGACTAACCCCTCCAGTTTATATAGACATTGGGGGGATCTAGGGTTACATAGAGTCGGTTACATAAGAAGGAATCTTCATAGTCGGTTGCCAAGCTTGCCTTCCACGCCAAGTAGAGTCCAATCCGGACATGGGTAGGATCTTCGGCCTTCATGTCTTCACAGCCCATCGGTCCGGTCCATGGATAACAGGCCGGATGCCCGAGGACCCCTCTGAAGGAGATGATAATGCGGTGAACCAGGCAATCGGACTATAAGGCGTTAACACTTTCACTCAGCCATATGAGTTTTATGGTGGGGCTACAACATAGCCCTTGGTATGTATGCGGCGTATTGTGCCTTACATGTTTGATCTGAAAAAGATCCCTCGTGTGACATGGAGAATCGCTAAAGATTCCAATAAGTCGTCAAGTGGTTGACCAGCTCACGCCGCATCATGATAGTCAGTTTTCAGCTTTCTCTACTAAGGTGCTCGTCCGGTTTAGACCAGGGCACAATCGCAATAGTTCTCCCTTTACTACCCTAGCTGATAGAGTGTAACGTAGGGTAGCAAGCACGGGAGCCGGGCAACCCAACTATTGACCCAAGACAATGATTCAGAGCTGTAGCATATAAGGCCAAACTTGCGACGCTGAAGTATGCTATAGAGTTGTTCGGACTTTTACTAGCAACTCATTTGTTCCCACACCGAGCCCCTGGCAGGTTATGCCAAGGTATTTCTGTGAAATAACCATAGGAGCCATATTTGTCGGGAAAACAATATGGATGATTAGTTCGGATATTGTTTACTGCTAACTGGGCGATATGCCAATGATTACTTATGATATATATATATATATAAGCCATCCGCCCGGCTATTTGACATACAGTGTACTTTAGGCTTCCAAATGTGACGACTTGGTTTGGGGTGAAGTTCTCCACAGGGCCTAGATGGCTAGTTGGATCGGCATGCAACACAATGCTGATGAAGGTGAAAAGCTAGTTAGGGGCGAAGATGCCCCCACAGCCAACGTTGCTATCAATCTGTAGATGATCCATCGAGCCCTGACGATCAAACTGCAAGCTCTCAATGAATGCACCAATGTCGGTGTCAAAACTGGCAGATCTCGGGTAGTGAAAGTGCAACTAATCCCCGGGTGGTTTTGGTAATTCATAATAACATATAGCTCATTGAACTAATATCCATTCAAGATAAATACTTAAGGAAGTTAAATGAATGGCATGCTATGGACTAGAAATGTGGACCCCTCAAAATGCTAAGGACATATATTTGCAAAAGCTCAAGACTCTCCATCTTTATTTTAGTGATCCAAGATCACATTGAGTCTATAGGAAAGCCAATGTCTTGCTTAATGTCTTGCTTGCTCAAATGCTTAGTGATATTGCTCCAAAAAACCTCAACCTCTTTCTCCATCCAAATATGTCAAAACCCTAAACTCAATCTCGGCCCCACCGATTCTTTCTATCCGGCGCCAGCGAGTTCATATGACATAGCCACAGCTAGAAACCCTAACAGTTCGGTCACACCAATACAGATCTCGGTCTCACCAAGATGGCCTTGCCAACTCCCTGTTATATGTTGCGATTATTTCGGTCTCACCAAAATAGCAATCGGTCTCACCGAGATGGCTTGACCAAGTCTCTATTGCCTTATTGCTTCACTTTGGTTTCACCGAGTTGATGCAATCGGCGCCACCGAGATGCGGGTTGCCCTAGCCCCAGCACATTGGTCCCACTGAGTTGTTCTAATTGGTCCCACCGAGATTCCTAACATTCACATTTTGAACTAATCAGTCCCACCAAGTTTAATCATTCGGTCCAACCGAGATTGGTCAAATGTGTGTAACGGTTGGATTTTGTTTGGAGGCTATATATACCCTTCCACCCCCTTCTCCATATGTGAGAGAGCCATCAAAACGTGCCTACACTTCCACTATACATTTTCTGAGAGAGAACCACCTACTCATGTGTTGAGATCAAGATATACCAATCCTACCACAACAATCTTAATTTCTAGCATTCCCCAAGTTGCTTTCCACTCAAATCATCTTTCCACCATATCCAATCTGTGAGAGAGAGAGTTGAATGTTGGGAGACTATCATTGAAGCACAATATCAAGGAGTTCATCATCAACACACCATATATTACTTTTTGGAGAGTGGTGTCTCCTAGATTAGTTAGGTGTCGTTTGGGAGCCTCTGTCAAGTTGTGGAGTTGAATCAAGAAGTTTGTAAGGGCAAGGAGATCGCCTACTTCGTGAATATCTACCCAAGTAACACACGTCCTTCGTAGGTGATGACCATGGTGGGATAGAGAAGGTTTCTTCTTCGTGGAACCTTCATGGGTAGAGCCCTCCGTGGACTCGCACAGCCATTCCCCTTCGTGGGTTCAAGTCCCCATCAACGTGGATGTATGATAGCACCACCTACCGGAACCACGCCAAAAATCTTCGTGTCTTCATTGTGTTTGCTTTCTCCTTCCCACTACCTTCATATCCAATGTTTTACTTTCCACTACTACACTCTTAGAATTGTATGTGTCGGTTGATTGCTTGACTTGTGCTAATTGCTAAAATCTGCCCACAACTAAAATTGGGAAAAGGCTAGATTTTTATTTGGTCAAGTAGTCTAATCACCCCCCCCCCGCTAGACATACATTCGATCCTACAAGTGGTATTAGAGCTTTGGTCTCCTTTTGCCTTGATTTCCATAGCTTTGCTGATCATGTCATTGGTTTCACAACCTAGGAGAGTACGACATCTAGCGAGGGAAATTACCACTGTAGATGTCCTTACTTTGATGGTACTAATTTTGCTAGTTGGAAGCACAAGATGAAAATGCATATTCTTCGTCATAACCCCACCATTTGGGTTGTTGTGCATATTAGCTTCCAAGGTGATTTCTTAGAGGATGGAAAAGAACGGGATCATGAAGCGATAGCGGAAGAAATGAAGATGTTGCAATATAATGCTCAAGCTTGTGATATTCTCTTCAATGGATTGTGCCCCAAAGAATTCAACAAAATCAGCCGCCTTGAGAATCCAAAGGAAATTTGGGATACTTTGGTTGAAATGCACGAAGGTACCGAGTCCGTCAAGGAATCCAAGTTGGATGTGCTTCAAAGTCAACTTGACAAGTTCAAGATGAAGGATGGTGAAGGAGTCGCCGAAATGTACTCTAGGCTTCCTCTCATCACAAATGAGATTGCCGGCTTAGGAAGTGAAGAGATTACCAACAAATTAATCATCAAGAAGATCATGAGAGCCTTGGATGGAAAATATGATACCTTGTGCACCTTGATCCAAATGATGCCCAATAACAAAGATCTCAAGCCCACGAAAGTCATTGGTAGAAATGTTGCTCATCAATGTCACTCAAGGATAAGGAAGAGCTCCACAACAAGTCAAGTGGTGCTTACGAATCTTCAAGTGATGCTCCTACAACATCAAGTGAGAAGCAAGTCTCCAATTAAGAATTGAGCTTAATGGTGAACAACTTCAACAAGTTCTACAAGAATAGAAGCAAAGAGAGAAGCTCCAACTCAAAGTCCTACAATGGCAACAGATCTTCTAGTCGTGATCGTAATTGCTACAATTGTGGACGACCCGGACACTACTCCAACGAGTGTACGGCTCCCTACAAGAAAATAGAAGAATCACAAAAAAGGAGGAGAAGAAGAGATGAATCACCTCCAAGAGAGATAAGGAGCAGATATGACAGTTATGAATGAAGACCCTCTTGTGGAAGCAAGGATTCAGAAAGGAAGGACAAGTCATCAGAGCTACACACGACGAAGACATCAAGCTCGCATTGGTGAATGGGTATCCAGTTCCAACTCCGACAACTACTCCAAGAGAAGCTATCACTCCGACTCCGAATATACTCAAGAGGAAGGTGTTCCGGTCTTGCACTTGTGTCATCCAACTCCTACGACATATTTGACTCACAAAATGAAGGAATTGTAAGATTCTTAATGGCTAAAGGCCCTAAGGTATCACACCCCGAGTATGTTGATTTCAATAGTGATGAAGATGATTTGCTAGGTGATGATGATTTACTTATTGATAACACTAGTGATGAAAACTATGATCAACTTGCTAGTAATCATGCTAATCAAGATGAAATGAATGACAATGACAATGAAAAGACAGAGATTGAGGGCCTAACTAAATAACTAAACACTCTTAAGTTAGCTCATGAAACAACTCCAGAGGATCATAAATATCTCCTAAAGACTCATGAGAAGCTACGCTTCGAGAAGCTAAATTTAGAGCAAGAGCATGAGTTTCTAAAAGATATCAATGATGATCTTCGAAAGAAGAGTTCTTCTTCTCTTGTCAATTCACTACTGCAGGATGCTGCTAACGCGACACTACGATCATAGACCCTTAGAGAAACTGTGTGCGATGCAATGATCACAAACGGTGGTGTAGGAAAACCATCAGAAATGTATGAAACGTTTGCGATGACAGATGCATCAAACACGGTTCAGGTTCTAGTTGCGTGTGCGATGAAGGGCATACGGTTCAGTTCAATTAACTATTTCGATGAGGAGGAACAAAAGAAACGGGCAGCCAGATGAAGGTGTGTGCGATGTACAACATACGGTTCACTCGGATGAACTGTTTGTGATTAGGCAACACAAAAGAAATGGACAACCCGATCAAGGTGTGTGTGATGTACAGCATACGGTTCACTCGGATGAACTGTTTGTCCTTAGGAAAGAGAATAGAAACGGTTCAATATAACACGATGTGTGTGATACACAGCAAACAGGTATGTAATCAGAAATGTGTGCGAAGACCAATAATAACGCACACGGTTGCTTCTAATAAGACATATGTGAGATGCTTTGTCTACACAACATCTATTGGCCATTGCGGGACGGGCGATCATCCAGATATGTGGCATACAGTTGATCCATCCGACCTATTTGTGATGGAATAGGCCATGTGTGTTGTGGGCAAATGCTTGCTAGTATTCAACCGTTTGGGATTGATGAATTCATCACCAATAGGATCCCTAGTGTGGTCCGTGTTCATCTGATCATCATCTACTTCTTGTGCTAGCTCGATGCTAAGTTTCCATTAATTGATGGCGTTTTATGAACACGCCACCGTTTCCCTCCATTTCCTCACCTGTTTCCCGCCACCCTGCTATATTGCGCATAGGGGGTGCGCGATGCACGGAGGCGACAAGCGCAGCCTATAGCACATCCACCTTTTCCAAGCATGCCAACCCACCAAAGCGCCGCCTCTTCCATCAACCTCGTCGACAAGGAAAACGAGCAGGCGCCATGGCCCGTCGAGGCCGAGGCGCTCCCTGGCAACGCGACAGATGACGCTGTGATGCGCGTCAACGCCAGGGTTGAGCAGACCTTTCGCGCATGGCGCTTGAGCGCCGCGGATCTAGATAGGCATGTCAGCACCGACAGGCTACAGCTCGCGGCACAACATGATCTATGGCACGCCGCAGAGCAAGCTAGGCGCATTCGTGTCGATAGGCTGCAGCTCACCGCACGGCGAGACCGTTGGAGCACCGCGGAGCGAGAGGCACGGCGCGCCGCACAGCAAGAGCGGATCCATCGGCGCTTGCCTGCTGTCGACACAGCATCGCAGTTGGGTACACGTCCCGTCAGTACCCCCATTCCTCGTCTGGAGTGGGCAGAGGCCCTCAGCGCCGTACTTGCACTAGATGTCGGCCATGCCGTACTTGCACCTGATGCCCTCCGCACCGTTCGCGTGTGTGCCACCGTTCGCCTTGTCCGTGGCCCGCTGGATGCCAACACGCTGGTCCATAGGCTCGACCGCCTCCATGGCCCAGGTGTCCATCTGGGCGCAGTACAGGAACATGGCTGTCGCATCCTTGAGCTGGTGATCTCCGATGAATTAGCCAACTTGCAGCTCGAGATCGCCCTTCAAATGTACCGCGAGCGTGTCGACCGCTTGGATGAACGCCTGCACGAGTTCAGGCAGAGCCAAGAGCAACCCTAGGAAAGGGCTGCTGGTCATGGTCTCATGGACGTGTTTTATTTTGAAAAGTTGTTTCGACGTGGATAGCTCTGTATTCACAGCAATCATAGTATTGCTCTGTTTACTGCTCTGTTTCAATGTGTGTGTATACGCTTTCCATTCTGTATATGTGGATGATAACAGCTAGATTCAAATTAGTATACAAAAATAGATAGAAAATGGAATTCATAATATATATATATCTATTAATTGTTCATTTGATCATCACAGAATATATATATATATAACATATCATCACATATATGTGATGATAATTAACTACTAGGTACAATGCATAAAATTGAAAAAGAATAATACTAAAAGTAATAATCCCTCCTGGGCCAGTATTCCGGCAGACCCTCGCCCGCAGCTCCCTGATGCGCGGTGTCTTCCCGGTGCGGAGGTAGTACTCCGACTCCTCCGCCTCGCAGCGGTAGACGTACCGATCTGCCTCTTGCTGGCCGACGCGCGCCACCGATCTTGCCATTTCGTTGGGCGCCCACCGGAGCTCCTCGTCGGTGCCACGCTTGAGCTTATCGGCCCACCTCCACACAGTGACAAGGCGCCCAGCGCCTATGACCTTCCTAGCGAAGTACCCGTCTCCGTACACCTCCTCGGCACGACGACGCGCCCGCCCCCGAAGCTCTGCCTCCTCCTTTTTTCAGGCGGCATCAAGGGCTTCACAGGCCGCCTGGTACATTGCTTCCTCCTCCGCCATCTCCTTCTTGACCGCCACTTGCCTGGCTTTCTCAGCCAGCAGCAGCGACTTCCACAGACAAAGATTGTACTGGCCCCAAAACCAATCCAAAGTTGGGGGGTCCGGCGCAACCTCGTCAGGCGGCGCATAGGGGTCCTCATCGCTGCTAATTGAGTGAGCGTCCTCGGGGGGTGGCGAGTCCTCGTCGGCCCATGGGAAGACCGGCGGTGCGAAGGGAGGATGTAGATGAGAATGCAGGCGGGACAATGTGAGCAAGGTAGTATTTATTGTCGGCCGGAATGTAGATCGACGGGGACAGTACAAACACCGGTCACCAGAATTTATGAGTACTGTAGTTTGAATTGCACATGATTCCCGCAACAAAATTCGTGTGTGAACATAATAGCCAAAATCTGTGTGTGAACATAATAGCTGACGGTTTCCAATGCAGAACCGTGTCTGATTAATGATCGTCGACATTCACCTACCAAACCTCGAGCCATGAGATAGACTGCCAATCATGTGCGGGCCGGTTGTCTTGCCAGATCTTTACATTTTCTTTTTTGAACACCACATATTTACATCGTCTGATGATTTTTTAACTCACGCACAAGTACACAAAAATATGATTTTTCAAACCGTTTAGGTTAGGCATTGCATGTAGATGTAGTTCAAATTTTAATTATGGTCATTAAATGGTTAGAAAATAACTTTATTGTCTTTAAAAGGTCAAATGACCCCTGAAATTTTCCAAATTTTCACATGATAGTTGTATTAGTGCATGTTAAACGTAGGAAAAAAATTGAAGGCCATAAGAGGAAGCTATCTCCCATCCGTTAGCAAACATGCATTGTTCCCTCTCGGAACCATGAACCTTCTAGTGAGTTGCCCTAGTTTGTGAGGAGTGTGTGTCCAAACTTTCGCCAAATAGGCCAACTTTTTTACCACATCATCTTGGTGGCATGACATGAAATCAAGCTTTTCATGTTTTCTGATCATTTTTTTATTTTTTTGGAATTAAAATGCCATGGCATGCACTCCATGCATGTGCCCATGCCTTGACACCAATATGTTTGAAAATTCATTCGAATTTACTGCACATGGAATTAACTTGCACACAAGTACACAAAAATATGATTTTTCAAACCATTTTGGTTATGCGTTGCATGTAGATGTAATTCAAATTTGAATTACGGTCATTAAATGGTTAGAAAATCACTTAAATGTCTTTAGAAGGTCAATTGACCCCTAAAATTTACCAAATTTTCACATGAGAGTTGTATTAGTGCACGTTAAACATAGGAAAAAATTTGAAGGCCGTAAGAGGAAGCTATCTCCCGTTCGTCATCAAACATGCATTATTCCCTCTCGGAACCACGAACCTTCTAGCAAGTTGCTCCGGTTTATGAGGGGCGTGCGTCCAAACATTCATCAAACATGCCAATTTCTTTACCACATCATCTTGGTGGCATGAAATTACATCAACCAAGGTTTCATGTGTTTCTGATAATTTTTCTATTTTTTTGAATTAAAATGCCATGTCACTCCATGCATAGGTATGCAAGTGTCCATGTCGTGAGACCAATATGTTTGAAAATTCCTTCTAATTTACTGCACATGGAATTAACACGCACACAAGTACACAGATATGATTTTTCAAACCATTTTGGTTAGGCGTTGCATGTAGATGTAGTTCAAATTTGAATTATGGTCATTAAATGGCTAGAAAATCACTTAAATGTCTTTAAAAGGTTAAATGACCCCTAGAATTATCAAAAATTTCACATTATAGTTGTAATAGTGCACATTAGACGTAGAAAAAATTTGAAGGCCGTAAGAGGAAGCTATCCCCCGTTCATTATCAAACATGCATTATTTCCTCTCGGAACCACGAGCCTTCTAGTGAGTTGCTCTAGTTTGTGAGGGGTGTGTGTCCAAACTTTCGTCAAACATGCCAATTTCTTTACCACATCATCTTGGTGGCATGACATTAAATCAACCAAGGTGTCATGTGTTTATGATTTTTTTTAATTTTTTGGAATTAAAATGCCATGTCACACCATGCTTAATTGTGTCATAGCCATTAGACCAATATGTTTGAAAATTCCTTCCAATTTACTACACATGGAATTAAATCGCACACAAGTACACGAAATATGAGTTTCCAAACTGTTATGGTTAGCTGTTACATATACATGTAGTTCAAATTTCATTTACGGTCATTAAATGGCTAGAAAATCACTTAAATGTCTTACAAGGTCAAATTGAAGGAAATATGCCCTAGCGGCAATAATAAAGTTGTTATTTATATTTCCTTATATCAGGATAAATGTTTATTATTCATGCTAGAATTGTATTAACCGGAAACTTAGTACATGTGTGAATACATAGACAAACAAAGTGTCACTAGTATGCCTCTACTTGACTAGCTCGTTGATCAAAGATGGTTATGTTTCCCAGCCATAGACATGAGTTGTCATTTGATTAACGGGATCACATCATTAGGAGAATGATGTGATTGACTTGACCCATTCCGTTAGCTTAGCACTTGATCGTTTCGTATGTTGCTATTGCTTTCTTCATGACTTATACATGTTCCTATGACTATGAGATTATGCAACTCCCATTTACCGGAGGAATGCTTTGTGTGCTACCAAATGTCACAACGTAACTGGATGATTATAAGGTGCTCTACAGGTGTCTCCGAAGGTACTTGTTGGGTTGGCGTATTTCAAGATTAGGATTTGTCACTCCGATTGTCGGAGAGGTATCTATGGGACCACTCGGTAATACACATCACTTAAGCCTTGCAAGCATTGCAACTAATGAGTTAGTTGCGGGATGATGTGTTAAGGAACGAGTAAAGAGACTTGCCGGTAACAAGATTGAACTAGGTATTGAGATACCGACGATCGAATCTCGGGCAAGTAACATACCGATGACAAAAGGAACAACGTATGTTGTTATGCGGTTTGACCGATAAAGATCTTCGTAGAATATGTAGGAGCCAATATGAGCATCCAGGTTCCGCTATTGGTTATTGACTGGAGACGTGTCCTGGTCATGTCTACACAGTTCTCGAAACCGTAGGGTCCGCACGCTTAAAGTTCGATGACGATTATATTATGAGTTTATGTGTTTTGATGTCCCGAAGGTAGTCCGGAGTCCCGGATGAGATCAGGGACTTGACGAGGAGTCCCGAAATGGTCGAGACGTAAAGATCGATAAATTGGACAACTATATTCGAACATCGGAAAGGTTCCGAGTGGTTCAGATATTTTTCAGAGTACCGGGGAGTTACGGGAATACGGGGGAAGAAGTATATGGGCCTTATTGGGCTTTAGGAGAGAGAGAGAGAGAGAGAGAGAGGCAGGCCGCGCCCCATCCCCCCAATGACTAGTCCGAATTGGACTAGGGGGAGGGGCGGCGCCTGTCGTAGTTCTAAGTCTGACAGTAGAATGGGGGTTAGGAATGTAGAGGCAAGATCCTAGCTATGGAGGAGTTGTACACGCGAGTTTTACGAGTTCGGGCCCTTCTTGGAGGAAGTAACAGCCCTACGTCCCGGAGCCCGGAGGCGGTCGACTAGATTATATGCGTGTGAGTTACAAGGGGTGCGAATCCTTGTCCCAGAGGAGGGGGTGGCTTATATAGAGTGCACCAGGACCCCAGCTCCCCTCCGTTACACAGGGTTCAATGTTCATAAAGAGAGAGCGTTACAGGTAACGTCTGTAATAAAGTGCTACAAATGATCATTAAATATATGAGTAAATGCCCGACTGTTGTTGTGTGCAGAACGGCTTTAGGTCTTGTATGTCGAGTGGTCTTTTACATGGTCGAGTGGTTGATAGTTGAGTGACTCAGAGAAGAAGTAGTCTCCGAGTGAATGGTAGGTCGAGTGGATTGCATTCGACGCATTTATTGGGTCCACCTTGTTTACTCTTGAACTTCTTTGCTTCTAAGATAAGGACCTTAGGTAGGACGTATAGGTCAGGCCTATTACCCTACCCTTGGTCTATGTCCTCATCATTAGCCCCCGAATGGATTGAGGTCCGAGTGAAAAGAAGGTTGAAGTTGATCTTGCCTTGACTCTTGCCTTTCTCAAGAATTCATCTCTGAATGGAGGCCAGTGTTGGAACTTTCGGCTTCGTTTCAGTCCCCTTGATCGATTCAGCAATTTCCGATTGGTTTTTATAACACCGCTTGTCGAGTGTCATCTTTGATTCGAAATCTTTGGCGTGATCAGTTGCCGAGGATCCCGGATTTTGCGAGATTCGAAATTTTGGTAGGAGCGCGCTAGACAGAACGTGTCGTAAGCGGAGTGGATAGACAGGGCGTTTTGATTTCTGCGCCACCTTTTTTGCCACGTATCCCGTGCGTGACTGTTTGAGGGATTTGATAGGAACACCCGGACCCACGCGTCAGCCACTCAGAAGTGGGCCTTTAAAAGCGGCGAGACCGAGGCGTCCGCACTGTACGTGCCCATTCTCCTTCTTCTTCCTCTTGCTCCTTCACCCCATCCGGCTTCTCCACACTCGACGCCACCGCTCCGCCGCCATGGGGAAGGAGAGAACGGCGGTGCTGGAACACGCAAAGAAGGCGACGGGGGCGACGAAAAGCAGGAAGACGAATCGGAGGTCTTCATCGCGCTCGGGGCTGCCGTCGGGTTGGATCCAGGGAGATTGGATCCGATCTTTGCTTCGACAGGAGGACTTGGACGATATGGCCAAGTTAGGGCTGATCGTCCACGAATCTGCGAGGGTGCCGGAGGGGGAAACGGAACCGCAGCCGCGACCGGCTGAGTGCGTCCTACTCGCCACCCATGTCGACCGTGGCTTCTTGCTTCCTCCACACACCTTCTTTTGGGGTTTCTTGAATTTCTTTGGGGCCCAACTCCATCATTTTACTCCCAACACCATCACGTATCTTGCCGCATTTGTATCCATGTGCGAGAATTTCCTGGGGTGTCGACCGCACTGGGGTCTTTTCAAGCACATCTTCACCATCCGCTCCCAAATAGTGAAGAAAGCGAACTCGAACGATGAGAAAACCGATGTTATCCAGATGTGTGGGGGTCTAGGTATTCAGAAGAGGAAAAGAAGTTCTTTTCCCTCGATGACTCTTCCGGAGTCGGTCAGGGGTTGGCAGTCGACCTAGTTCTACTGCCAGGACATCGTGACGCCAGGCCAGTCGACTGGACTTCCCCCTTTCTCTTTTGATCGTGTTCAAACTCCATCTTCTTTCAAAGTGACTACCATGGAGAAGGCGGAGATAGGCATGCTCGTCGAGAGAGTGATTCAGTTGATCAACCAAGGTGTCACAGGCATGGATCTAATAGAGGTGTTCCTCAGTCGGCGCATCCAACCACTCCAAGCTCGTGACCACTCCATGTGGATGTACTCCGGGGCTGCTGACACCGCTCGGGTTCATCCGGAGGAGGTGGCGGCGAAAATAGTGGCCGAGCGGCTGAGGGGTATCACCGGGAACAAGGACAACCCCAGGGGCGCCAGGAGAGTCAACCCTTTCAGCGACAGAAACCAACCAGAGAAGGTTTGGCCATTTCAACTGAGCTATTAGACGTGTTCTCCGACTGTTTGTTGATCCGACTAACTTGCAGTTGGCTCCTTGTTTTGTAGATTTACACGGAGATGTATTCAATGCCCAATGGTGAACAAGCTCTGGAGCAAGACCAAGAGGGCGAGGATAGTGCGGAGGAGAGCGGCGAGTGGGAGTCACCAGCCGACGATGATGAAGATGAGAGCGATGAGTCGGGCGATGAGGAAGTAGCCGACTCACTGCCTCGTTCTAAACATCGATCCAAGCAGCACCATGATCCCATGGGCAGGCGCGGTAAAGCTATGGCGTCGAGTGTTCCATCTCAAAAACACGCTCGGTCTCCGACTCCAGAATTGGCTGAGAAGGTCACCAAGCATCCCAAGGTCAATCCTTCGAAGGCTCGGAAGACCTTGCCTAGAATCAAGATGGACATTCATGTTGCTTCTGGGTGAATGTTCTTCCTATATTTTCTTGTTCCGACCGACTTTTTTGTTCTGACCGAGTGGATGATGAACCATTACAGCCCGACCATAGCTACAACTGACATGGACATTGACAAGAATCCAGTTGACGAGGAAACCGATGACGCAGCTACCTCCAAAGCCAGTAAGTCTGCCCGATTCGAATTTATTTGGACGACTGGATCGTTTGTCAGCTATCCGTATGATTTTCTCTGTTTATTGCAGTTCCACGGGACGTTGTTGTGCTCCCGGATGATGAAGAAGAAGTACCGCTGAGGGGGAGGAGGAGGAAAGGAAAGGAACTGGGCGGGAAAGCACCTGAGGTCCAGGTTCTTCAGTCGACCGTGACGCCTAGGACGGCAGTCGAGCAATCAACAGATCCGGCTCAAACCAACGTCACCATCGCTGTCCCGCTGTCGACTGGTTGTCCATCAGGATCAGCTGCTCAGACTTCTGCTGCACCAATACAACTCCATGCTTCAGATCCTGAAGCCACTTCGACTGCTCTGCCAGCATCGCTTTCTACTGCGTATCAGACTCCAGACGACCCATCGACTGCTGCCAAGGAAGCTCATCTTCAGTTAAATCTTGTGATGGGGCAAATGAAAGTGGTGCATGAGGCCAGCCAGGTGGCCTTCAACGCCAGAGTTGCTCTGCAAACCAATGTCCAGGTGATTCAAGCTGAATCTTTGAACTAGTGGGGGCACTCTGAGTGCACCCACTGGGTGTAGTCCCCGAGACCATAGTTGACCACGGGCAGTCGACTGTGGTCTGAGAATCTGAACTTTCTTTTTTACAACTCGCGCTGGGTGGACCATGTCGAGTGGAATTAAAACCAGTGGGGGCACGCTAAGTACACCCACTGGGTGTAGTCCCCGAGACCATAGTTCACTGCGGGCAGTCAACTGTGGTCTGAGAATCTGAACCTCTCTTCTTCTTTTTTTGATTCGATGGTAGTCTTGGAGTAGCTGTCGCAGTGATGTCTTTCATTTCAGTCGGCTGACAAGTCTTATGTGTTGGCCGCAGAAATCTTGTGATCTCGGTGCTCAACTCTCTACACTAAACCAACAACAAATCAGCCTCAACCTTGATCTGGAACTGGCCAAAAAGAATCTCAAGACTGCTCGCGATGAACTAGCTGCCATGGGAGGTAACCAATCATGAACTGTTTATCTTACTGTTGCTGGCACTTTTCCTTTCCATTTTTTTGAACCGAGTGACTCCACTCGAGCAGATGTACGTAGTGAAAACCGTCAACTCCAAGCCCGTCTGAAGAATGTTATTTCTTTAGAGAAAATGAAGCAGGATTTGGAGAAGAAGGATCTGGATCTTGCTGCTGCACAGAAGGAAGCGCGAGAGAAAACTGCGCTTGCCGACAAGAAGCTTGCTTCGGTCGACAAGCTAGAAGAAGAGAATTCCAAACTGAAGACTACTGTTTCTGATGCCAATCGGGAGGTCGAGCGACTGAAGAAGGACAAGGACAAGCTCACTGACGAGCTTGGGAGCCTCAAAGTTAAGAAGGGCGAGTTGGAGTCTTATCTGGGCCAGCTTGCTGCAAAGCTGGTCTTAAGCCTTCAAGGTACTGATGGTTGACTGACTTGTTTCTGTCGACTGCCAAGTCTAATTATATCGTCGACTCACCATTCACTCGACTGTGAAGAGTTTTGTCAAGACTTTGAAGCGGAAACTGGGCGGGTCGAGACGGGTCTTGACCCCATAAACTATCTAGTCAAGGATGATGTTGCGATGAATGTGCTGCGGTTGGAATCTCGCATGGACAACGCGGTTACTTATCTTGCCCGCCTGAAAGTGGCAATGACTCGAGTTGATGTTGAACACTAGCCTCAGGCGGAGCTGTCCCAAGATCTCGAGTCCCTGATGGCTCGACTGAATCAAATCCCGGACCGAGTGCAAGAATGGAGGAAGTCATCCGCTCGCTGTGGCGCTGATGTCGCGTTGTCCCTGGTCCGAGTTTACTGCAAAGACGTCAAAGAAGACAAGCTGGCGGAAATCAAGGTTGCTAACACCAAGAGACACACTTTCCAGTCCTCCATGGACACTTTCCTTGAAGCCGCCACTCGTATTGCAGACAGCATAGACCTTGACAGTTTCTGTGACCCAGCCAGTCCTTCTCCTGACGCGTGGCCGAAAAATATTATGCTCCACCTTTATTTGCCTCAGAATGCCGAGTGATTGTGTAACCGTTAAACTCCTTCGGGCTTGATGCTCGAATACTTTTGATCCGTCGTCTTGAACTTTTAGGATCTATCTGAACTTGGTTTATTTCTGAATATGCTTGTACTTGCCTTCATGTGGAATTTGCTCTTTGAGATGTAGCCCTGAAGTGGAGACTTCAATCGACTTGCGCCTCGTCGTCCCTGTGGACAGGGATGGAGCGCACGTTGTATTTGTGGCATAGCTCGGAGAAGAAGGTCGCGGTCGACCTGCACCTCGTCGCCCTTGCAGAGAGGGATGGAGCGTACGTTGTACTTGTGGCGCAGCTCCTAAGGAGAAGGTTGCAGTCGACCTGCACCTCGTCATCCTTGCGGATGGGGATGGAGCGCATGTTGTATTTGTGGCGCAGCTCCAAAGGAGAAGGTTGTAGTCGACCTGCACCTCGTCGTCCTTGCGGATGGTGATGGAGCGCACGTAGTATTTCTGGCGCAGCTCCAAAGGAGAAGGTTGTAGTCGACCTGCACCTCGTCGTCCTTGCGGATGGTGATGGAGCGCACGTTGTATTTGTGGCGCAGTTCCGAAGGAGAAGGTTGCAGTCGACCTGCACCTCGTCGTCCTTGCGGATGGGGATGGAGCGCATGTTGTATTTGTGGCGCAACTCCAAAGGAGAAGGTTGTAGTCGACCTGCACCTCGTCGTCCTTGCGGATGGTGATGGAGTGCATGTTGTATTTGTGGCGCAGTTCCGAAAGAGAAGGTTGCAGTCGACCTGCACTTCATTGTCCTTGTGGATAAGGATGGACTTTAAACCTTAGGCGAGTACTGGACTGCAGCTAAACCCCCGAGTGGGAGGGTTGCTCACCACTCGGTAGGATATTTTAAACTTAGGCGAGTACTGGACTGCAGCTAAGCCCCGGAGTGGGAGGGTCGCTCACCACTCGGTAGGATTTTTTAAACCTATGCGAGTACTGGACTGCAGCTAAGCACCGAGTGGGAGGGTTGCTCACCACTCGGTAGGATTTTTTTAAACTTAGGCGAGTGCTGGACTGCAACTAAGTCCCCGAGTGGGAGGGTTGCTCACCACTCGGTAGGATTTTTTAAACTTAGGCGAGTACTGGAGTGCAGCTAAGCCCCCGAGTGGGAGGGTTGCTCACCACTCGGTAGGATTTTACAAACTTAAGCGAGTACTAGACTGCAGCTAAGCCCCCAAGTGGGAGGGTTGCTCACCACTCGGTAGGATTTTTTAAACTTTGGCGAGTACTGGACTGCAGCTAAGACCCCGAGTGGGAGGGTTGCTCACCACTCGGTAGGATTTTACAAACTTAGGAGAGTACTGGACTACAGCTAAGCCCCCGAGTGGGAGGGTTGCTCACCACTCGGTAGGATTTTACAAACTTAGGCGAGTACTGGACTGCAGCTAAGCCCTCGAGTGGGAGGTTTGCTCACCACTTGGTAGGATTTTTTAAACTTAGGCGAAACGGATTCGCAGCTAAGCCCCGAGTGGGAGGTTTGCTCACCACTCGGTAGGATTTTACAAACTTAGGCAAGTACTGGACTGTAGCTAAGCCCCCGAGTAGGAGGATTGCTCACCACTCGGTAGGATTTTTTAACCTTAGGCGAGTACTAGACTGCAGCTAAGCCTCCGAGTGGGAGGGTTGCTCACCACTCGGTAGGATTTAACAAACTTTGGCGAGTACTGGACTGCAGCTAAGCCCCCGAGTGGGAGGCTTGCTCACCACTCGGTAGGATTTTACAAACCTAGGCGAGTACTGGACTGCAGCTAAGCCCCCGAGTGGGAGGATTGCTCACCACTCGGTTGGACTTTTTAACCTTAGGCGAGTACTGGACTGCAGCTAATCCTCTGAGTGGGAGGGTTGCTCACCACTCGGTAGGATTTTACAAACTTAGGAGAGTACTGGACTGCAGCTAAGCCCCCGAGTGCGAGGGTTGCTCACCACTCAGTAGGATTTATAAACTTAGGCGAGTACTGGACTGCAGCTAAGCCCCCGAGTGGGAGGGATGCTCACCACTCGGTAGGATTTTTTAAACTTAGGCGAAACGGATTCGCAGCTAAGCCTCCGAGTGGGAGGCTTGCTTAGCACTCGGTAGGATTTTCTTTTAAACTTAGGCGAAACGGATTCGCAGCTAAGTCACCCACTAGGGGATTTCAGACGCAAATAAAAGCAACAACAATCGTTTAAGAGGATTGTAAAGCTTTTGTCTTTGGTAAGCAAATTACAAAGGTATTTCTTGTTACATTTTATTCGAATGAGTACTTAAGTGTAAAAGGGGCGGAGCAACTCCGCATTCCAAGCCCGTGGCTCGTCCTTCTTATGCTCGACATTGTAAAGGTGGTATGCTCCGTTGTGGAGCACTCTGGTGACAATGAAGGGGCCTTCCCAAGTAGGAGCGAGCTTGTGTGGTTTCTGTTGATCCACTCGAAGAATCAAGTCTCCCTCTTGAAAGGCTCGACCTTTCACATTTCTGGCATGGAATCGACGCAAGTCTTGCTGATAAATGGTCGACCAGATCAAGGCCATCTCTCTTTCCTCCTCTAGGAGGTTGACTGCGTCCTGCCGAGCTTGTTCTGCTTCATCTTCAGAGAAGAGCTCGAGTCGTGGTGCATTATGAAGCAAGTCACTCGGTAGAATAGCTTCAGCTCCATAGACCAAGAAGAATGGAGTTCGGCTAGTCGACCGATTGGGAGTTGTCCTCAATCCCAAAAGAACTAATGGAAGTTCATCAACCCAGGCGCCCGCTGCATGCTTGAGGTCTCGCCTTAGTCAGGGTTTCAATCCTTTGAGAATCAGGCCATTCGCTCTCTCTGCTTTTCCATTCGACTGGGGATGGGAGACTAAAGCATAGTCGACTCGTGTGCCTTGGGAGGCGCAGAAGGCTCTGAACACGTCTGAATCGAAGTTCGATCCATTGTCAGTGATGATGTTGTGTGGAACTCCGTATCTGAACGTCAATTCTCTGATGAAGCTGACGGCAGTACTAGCTTCCAGATTCTTGATAGGCTTGGCTTCAATCCACTTGGTAAACTTGTCGACTGCTACAAGTACGTGAGTGAAGCCGCTCCTACCAGTCCTCAGTGGTCCAATCATATCTAATCTCCAAACAGGAAAGGGCCAGACGAGTGGAATGGTATTTAGGGCTGACGCAGGTTTGTGGGACATACTGGAGTAAAACTTGCAGCCTTCACATCTGTCGACTATATCTTTCGCCATTTCATTTGCTCGTGGCCAATAAAATCCAGCTCGGTATGCTTTAGCAACAATGGTCCTAGAGGACGCATGGCGGCCACAGGTCCCCGGGTGGATGTCGTTGAGGATCGCTAGACCTTCTTCTGGGGTTATGCATTTCTGGCTGACTCCGGTTACACTTTCCCTGAACAGTTGTCCTCTTATCACAGTAAAGGCTTTGGATCGACGGACGATCTGTCGAGCCTCTTTTTTGTCCTTTGGGAGTTCCTTCCTAAGGATATACGCAATGTACAGACTGTCCATTCGGGAGTAATAACCAAAATATCCATGATTAGGTCGACCACGGCTGGAATCTCGACTTCAGTTGGTTCGGTGGCCTTCTTTGGCTGTGGGGGCTCTTGAGTGAAGGGATCTTCTTGAACTGAAGGTGCATGAATATGCTCCAGGAACACATTACTGGGAATGGCTTCTCTCTTGGAGCCTGTCTTTGCTAAATCATCGGTTGCTTGATTTTTCAGTCGGAGTATATGACGGAGCTCTAACCCCTCAAACTTCTTTTCCAACTTCCTCACCGTGTTGCAGTAGCCAGTCATGGCTGGGCTTCTGACGTCCCACTCATTCATCACTTGATTGACTATGTCACATCCCTAGCTGCTGGTAGTGCTCTAGGCTAGCTCATGTGTGCATCATGTTTAAATTTTTGAAACCTGAACTGAGGAATTTAGAAGCCTCAAAACCCTAAATAAAAGAGGGGCAAAAACCCTAGAAATCTCATTCATTGCTCCAAAATGCTCTTCTTAAATGTTTGATAATTTTTGGTAAGGGTTCTGGTCCCAACCAAAATATTGAACATTTTTAAGGAATTATTTTTGGGACTTTGGATTTAATTCATTAGCTATTTGAATTTGAATTATATTCATATAATTAGAATATAATTTCAAATACCCCTGATATATTTTATAAGCTTTTGGAAAAGTCCATTTAGCAATATAAAATATTCAGAGGAGTTTTTGGCATTGTTTGAATTATTTTAAATTCAAAACAGTGGCAAAATAAATTAAATAAAACAAAACAGAAGAAAAAAATAAAAAGAACAGAAGCCTACCTGGGCCACTTACCTGTAGCCGGCCTAGCTGGCCAGCTCCTCCCGCTGGCCTAGCCCACCGCCGCCTCCCTCCCCTGTCGCCTTCCTCCTCTGCCAGGAGGACGGGCACGCGCCCGGCGCGCGCGGCCACGCGCCCCGACCACCTCCTGCTTCCCCTGGCCACCTCTTGCTTCCCCTGGCCGCGTGGATGAATGCCCGGTGACGTCCCGATCCGCCCGACCTCTCTCACTCCTCCCCTGCTCCCTCTCTCGCCGTTTCCCACCTCACCGAACACGCTCGCCGCTGCCGACGAGCTCCCTCGTGGCCACCGGCCACCCCTAGCCTCGCCGATGCGCTCAAAGGCTCCGCCTCGACCCCCTCCTTCCTCCCCACCGACCCACGGCCCTCCGGAAGCCCTGCAACGCCGCCACCATCGCCGTTCCGTCGCCGGCCACCGAAGCTCACCGCTGTCGATTCGCCGCCTCCGACGCCTCCCCGAGCTCCCCGAGGCCACCGATGCAACCCCTGTGAGCCCCTCTTCCTCTTCCCCCTTCCCTCAAGCTCGCACTCATCCCCTAGCCTCTTCCTCCACCGCGGCCGAGAGTTTCTCGCCGCCGGCCATGGCGTGGCCGTGGCCACAGCCACCCCAGCTCGTATCCGAGCCCACTGACGTGCTCACCGCGATCTCAGGAGTCCGTAGCACGCCCCAGCTCCTCCTGCCGTGCTCCCTAACCCCGACCCCGAGCTCGCCCGACCTCCGGCCGCCGCCGAGGTCGACGCCGTGCTCAACTCCGGCCACCTCGCGGCCTCCCGTCCGTTCCTTTGGATGCGTAGGAGCAAGAGCTTCTCCCCAGTGCCCTCAGCGCGCCAAACCACCGCTCGTAGCGCCAAACCCGCCACCACCCGAACTCCGGCCGCCGCCGCCGTCATGATTGCCGTCGCCTCCGGCCACCCTAGCTTCTTCCGTTGGCCCTGTTAGATGCGCGCGGGTCTGGGCATCCCGTAGAGCCCCTCCGCCGCTCTTTTGGTCATCGGAGGGCGAATCCCGACGCTCTCCGCCGTCCCTGGCCTCGCCGGCGACGAGCCTCGGGTCAACTCCGGTGAGTTTGACCCGGGTTTGACCCCCTCTCTCTCACTGACCTGCGGGCCCCACCCGGCTAATTAGGTTAGGTTAGTTTAACTAAGCTAGGTTAGTTTAGTTAGACGCTGACACTCGGGACCCACCGGTCAGGGGTTGACCGGACTGTGCCACGTTGACCTGCTAACATCATCATGACATCAGGCTGACGCAATAAGTATTTTCTGGATTTGAAAATATTCAGGAAATTCCAGAAATTTGTATAAACTTCTAAAATTCATAGAAATTCAACCGTAACTCCAAATTAAATAAATTATATATGAAAAATTATCAGAAAAATCCAATCTATCCATCTGTACCATTTTCATGCATGTTAGAACAACTTATAGCTGCTGGTTAGCACAAATCAATTAAAGGGCATTTAAATAATCACATATGGAGTTTGAATTTGAATCTTGTATTCAAACCAACTTCATTTAATCTGTTGCTAGTTGCATTAGCTCAAAACACATTCATTTTGCCATGTCATGATCATGCATCATATTGTGCATTGCATTGATTGTGTTTCCTTCTGTGTTGCCGGTATTTGTCCCCTCTCGATAGACGTGATACCGATGATGTGATCGTTGACACTGATGAAGACTCAATGTTATCTTCAGAAGTGCCAGGCAAGCAAAACCCCCTTGTTCATTCCGATGCAATCCCACTCTCTCGCTCCTGCTCTCTTTTACTGCATTAGGACAACAGCGACATAACTGTTACTTGCTGCGGTAGCTGAACCCCTTTATCCTTTGCATGACCTGTCATTGCCACAGTAAATAGATGAAACCCACTAGCATGAGTAGGAGTTGTTTGAGCCCTGTTGTGCCTACTCATTCATGTTTGTTTGTCACGCCTGCTACTGCTTAGAGTTGAGTCAGGTCTGATTCATCGGGGATGAATCAGAGGCGTGTGAACATGTCCTACTGTGTGAGCTAAGTGTGTGAACACGATTTGGTAAAGGTAGCGGTGAGAGGCCATGTAGGAGTACATGGTGGGTTGTCTCATTGCAGCCGTCCTCAGGAACTGAGTTCTGTGTTTGTGATCCATGATTCAGCTACTACCACGCATTGGGCCCGAAACCAATGGACCCTCTCGGCTTCTTGATCACCCTTGTCCTCTGTCCAGGAGTTGCAAGTAGTTTCTGGTGTTTGTAGTATGCTGGAGGCCGTGCGCAGCGCTGACCGTAGGGGTGGGCTGTGATGCGGTAGGCACGTGGCACGGTGTACCGGGCGCCCGTTTGGTGTCTCGAGAACCGTGTTCACATCGTTTGGGGCTGTGAGCGAAACTCCGGCCGGATCTCCTCATGGATGGAACCCGAATAGGCGATAAACCTGGACTAGAGACTCGAGTGTTTAGGCAGGCCGTGGCTGACACCCACGTTGGGCTTCCGCTTGAAGGTTGCCGAGTACATGTCGTGTAAATGGCGGTAAGTGGTGAGAGCGTGTGTGAAGAAGTACACCCCTGCAGGGTTAACCTAATCTATTCGAATAGCCGTGTCTGCGGAAAAGGACTTCTGGGTTGCTTATATCAGTTCATAGACAAGTGAAAGTGGATACTCTAAAATACACAAGATAAGCGTGAGTGCTATGGATGGCGTTCTCGTAGGGAGACGGGAGCGGATCCATAGTGGTGTATTGATATGGTGAATATGTGGACTCGTGTGCGCCACCTCAAAAGAGTTGCTTGCAGTCGTAGTTTAGGATAGCCACCGAGTCAAAGCTGGCTTGCTGCAGTTAAACCCCACCATCCCCTTGTTGAAAATGATGCATATGTAGATAGTTCTGATGTAAGTCTTGCTGGGTACATTTGTACTCACGTTTGCCTATTTTATGTTTTTGCAGAGAGACTTCAGTCTCACTAGTAATTCCGCGTGGTCTTCGACGTTTAGCTTGATACCTCAGCTACGATCTTGTGCCCTCGGCAGGATCTGATAGATAGTCAGGCTTCTCAGCCTTTTCATTTATAGATGTCTGTACTCAGACATGATAGCTTCCGCTTGTGCTTTGACTTGTATGCTCTGATTGTTGGGTCATGAGACCCATGTTTGTAATGTCTCGCTCCTCGGAGCCTATTGAATAAACTACTTGAGTCGTAGAGTCATTTTGTGATGCCATGTTGTATTTGCACATATCGAGCATATTGTGTGTATGTTTTGAAATGCTTGGTATGTGTGGGATCTGACCATCTAGTTGTTTATCTTTAGTAGCCTCTCTTACGGGGAAATGTCTCCTAGTGTTTCACTGAGCCATGGTAGCTTGCTACTGCTCCGGAACACTTAGGCTGGCCGGCATGTGTCCTTCTTCGTTCCTGTGTCTGTCCCTTCGGGGAAATGTCACGCGATGAATACCAGAGTCCTGTTAGCCCGCTACAGCCCGGTTCACCGGAGTCCTGCTAGCCCAGTGCTACAGCCTGGATTCACTCGCTGATGACCGACACGTTCGATGCTGGGTCATGGATGCCTGTCCCTGTAAGTCTGTGCCACTTTGGGTTTACGACTAGCCATGTCAGCCCGGGCTCCTTATCATATGGATGCTAGCGACACTGTCATATACGTGTGCCAAAAGGCGCAAACGGTCCCGGGCAAAGGTAAGGCGACACCCGTGGGAATACCGTGCGTGAGGCCGCAAAGTGATATGAGGGGTTACATGCTAGATCGATGTGGCATTGAGTCGGGGTCCTGACAGCGTTGGTATCAGAGCTTGACTGCCTGTAGGTTACCAAGCCAAACTGGTCGAAGTTGAGTCTAGAAATTCTTTAGTTATATAAGGGAATTGATTGTGGGATGGAACGTAAGGCTCTTTTTACTCCTTATACCTCATGCCCTTCTGATCTGAGTCATCTTATCTTTTCTACGGGGTTAAGGAACTAGGTCTTCTCATCTTTCTATCAGGATCACGTATTACTAATCAGTAGACTTATAAGATTGTTGGGTTTAAGTCTCAGTTCAGTTCCTACTACTTCTGTATGTTAACTGATGATCTCGAAACCTTGATATTGTGCTTCTGAGTGGCTATGCCACCATTTTTGTGATTGTCTCAAATCTTTTTGAGCATTTACAGCCGTTATGCTGTCCGAGTCATCCCAGGTTTCTAAGTAGTCTGATGCATTTGCAAATCCTTTCTTCCCGTTTCAATATTCCCATGGGCCAGATTAACCACACTAATCAGCGAGTTGAGGTACTCCGTTACCTTGACATATATGTTGGAGATATTATTATGACCCTAGGTGTCTTAGGGGATCATCTAGTAATTTAGCCATGATTTGTGTTCCCAGTGTGATGATTCTGGCCATCATTCTCGATAGCATCCCGTGATGCTACTTAGTAGTAGGTATTCTATCCCTGGGTTTTGAACCCGAGATTCACCCTACTTGCTTCATGTTGATAGTTTTGCTCGTTCCTTTAGGTTATTAGTAACCTTTGCATTAGTCCTTGATGTTCGTGGTATTCCTTTCTTCCAAATACTATGAACCGCTTATGGCAGATGTTCCTTGCTGATCGAAAGATCACAATCAGAGTGCTCTCGATGGGTTCTCGATTCTACATTGTGACTCTGCCAGTTCTACCTTTCTGCATGGGTTATCCGGAAGAAATATGTGGAATTCGTTCGACATGCTAAACCATGCATCCACAACTCAGAAAATCGTATGTTCCTTTGAGTTGTCCCTCTTTAGTTGTCTTCTGACCCTCGTCTATCAATTGATAGTCAAGAGTATGCGTGCATTCGTTCGTCGATGCCTATTACCCTTGTGGTCCGCCAAGCCATTCTATTTCAGAATGAATAGGAGAAACAAACTCCAGTACCTCATCCATATTTAGGATTGGGTCAAAGTAGTTGTGTTCCGCAGATCAAGTTACAATCCAGCTTCTGGTCTGCTCTACCCTGAAGTATTACCTTCTTTATGACATGAATTTCATGAGAATTGCACCACCTTTTGTGAATTCTTGACATAGTGATACTTCTCGCCATCCTTTTTCATTCCTCGGTTCCGTGTTGTTGCAGCCGGAGTGCCGACAAGTGAATCATGATGTGTGAACTCAATACTCCTAGCAACCCCATTGCTTGGTAGTTAATGGACAATAATCTTATTCTTAGTATGTTGGTTATTGAATCACCATTCTAAGATTGATCGTGCTACCTAGTCCTTATTTCCTGGTGCACTCTTTGATTGATGAGTTAGGATTTTGTCAAGTCCTCACTCATTTGATCATATCATCTTGCCCTGAAAAGCAAGATTGTTCTCGATCTTAGTAACATATCGGTGGTTCGTGATTTTCCGAATATCTTCTCGGAAGTATTACCAGGTTGTCACCTGACCGCTATGTTGAGTTCGTGATCAAGTTGGTTTATTCCTATAAACCACCCTTTCTCCAAGAATCCGTGTTGGATACCCCTGAGCTAGTTGGTTAGGCTATGCATCAACTTGGAGAGTTGGAAGATAGAAGCTTGTCCGGTATAGTTCATTATAAGGTATGTCTTGTATGTGTGTTGAAGAAAGTTGATATTTTCATCGACTGAACCTCGTGATCAGTTAATGGACCTATCATTTTATCCAACCTTTGATTGGAGTATGGGCTATCATCCAATCAGACCAGAACCAACGATATTCGTAATGTTGTCTTACTCGTGGTTGATCCCTCGAGCATACACCATTATATCTTTTGGGTCTGACCAATGCTAACACTTGTTCTCTTAACTATGGAATTCCTTTTAAAGGGAAACCCGGAAGAATTGTTGTTGAGCCCATTGACAACATCCTTATCTCCTCCATGATTTTGTTGAACATTAAGCTAGTGTTGGAAACTTTTGAAAGCATTTCTTCATGCTAACTCATGAAGTATTTGTTTGATGAAAGGAGTGACTTCCTCTTATACACGTGCATTTGGTGAAAGTTGCCGCCGTGGATTTGAGAAAGTTAGTTTTGCTTCCTCTGGAATCATCCCAAGTCAGTCATGCATACGTGCGAAGTATTCTGTGGTCTGGAGACTTGCAACCTTCATTCCATATGTGTTCCGAGCACACCAAGCCACTGATTGAGTTGTTCAAAGATAAAGGAGTCTGTCCAAGGTGAACTCTTTGGACTTCCACGCGTGGAGACTTCGATGTCATTAATGATGGTTCCCCACCTGAACTCGGTAGTGTTTTATTATAAGACTACCACGTGGTCATGTTTGTCTGGGACAGCGTGTTCACATGTTTGTAGCAGAACCAGCTCATGTTTTGGAGCTTACTATCGTAGTTCATTCCCCGAGAATCTCGCAGCGTTGTCTCGTCGAATTGTGTTGCAAACTTTCATTTTTCTTCCTAGACTCGATGAGTCTGGAATATCCTGACACCAACCAGATCTGAATCTCAGGCAGATATGATGGTTTGGAACATTTCCCAAGAACTATAATATCGGTCCCTCGAAAACCGGTAAAGTGGATGTCGTGGCCAACACACCCAGCCGGAAGACCTGTTATTATAATATCTTGGTTGAGGAAGTTGGCCACCTCCCCATAGGGATTTCGTAGGATTTACTCCCTAGTTGCCCCTATGGATTTTGAGATCCCGAAGTCCGACCTTTTACTTGATGTTCTAGATATCAAACCATATCTATGAATGGGTTACGCTAGCACATCAAGGAGAACATTAGAAGCGGAGTGCTAAATGTCTCTCGGTCGATCATCCAGATTTTGTTTCCTTGGCCTCGCCAAGGTGAAATCTAAGAAGGTGTTATCTTCCTTTGCATCGGCATCTTCCACCGGTATTCATCATGGTAGTAAGTTGTGTTGCCAGAATCCTTGACACGGATATTGGTAAAACCTTGATGATTATGGAAATGATCAAGTTCTTGAGAGCACGCACAAGCGTTAGGTGTTACCATCGGCACTAGCTAGGTTTGCTCTCAACTTCCTCGGTTATGCTATAACTTCTCAACAGTGGATTCACTCTTTATTGTTGGGTTCTTCCCCAGTTACCAGAATCATTCCCAGCATTTGCATTTTGTTCCCAGCTTGCACCGCCAATGTGCCATTCTACCACGGGTCTCTTCCATTTCCGGTGGTAAGCAAATTCATCCATTACGTTGTCTTCAACAAGGTAATCCACATCATCCAAGTCCGAGTATGCCATTCTACCGACCCCCTCCAAACGATCGCTCAAGAATTGCCTTAGGCTGGTATAAAGAGTTTCAATGATCTCGGAATCAAAAGTAATTCTTTTTGCCACTTAAGGGGATATCTCTACGAGTCACCTTCCCTAAGGTGTATCGTTATGGTATCATGGCGACTCAACTCCTCGCTACGTGACAATCGTTTACCACCTTCTTAGGTGTGGAATTGTTGTCTACCTAGTGAACCTTCGTCATTCGTTTCTTTCCACCCCTCTTGATGTGTATCTCGTGTCTCAACCCGAGAGATGGTCTTATGTCTCATTCCGTGAGTTGTTCGATCTTCGAGGAGATCGACCCTTCTAGAGTCTCCTTCTTCCCTCCATGTCATGTTGACAGGATTTCTCAGAGCAAGACTTGAAGACAATAATGGTGAATGAATCAACGTTCAACTGAAGTGCACCCTGGATCGTGAAGATTATACTAGTTTGTGTTTCCCCTTCACCTTACCCTACGCTTGAATCTCGAGACGAGATTCTTGTTTAGTGGGGGTGAGTTGTCACATCCCTAGCTGCTGGTAGTGCTCTAGGCTAGCTCATGTGTGCATCATGTTTAAATTTTTGAAACCTGAACTGAGGAATTTAGAAGCCTCAAAACCCTAAATAAAAGAGGGGCAAAAACCCTAGAAATCTCATTCATTGCTCCAAAATGCTCTTCTTAAATGTTTGATAATTTTTGGTAAGGGTTCTGGTCCCAACCAAAATATTGAACATTTTTAAGGAATTATTTTTGGGACTTTGGATTTAATTCATTAGCTATTTGAATTTGAATTATATTCATATAATTAGAATATAATTTCAAATACCCCTGATATATTTTATAAGCTTTTGGAAAAGTCCATTTAGCAATATAAAATATTCAGAGGAGTTTTTGGCATTGTTTGAATTATTTTAAATTCAAAACAGTGGCAAAATAAATTAAATAAAACAAAACAGAAGAAAAAAATAAAAAGAACAGAAGCCTACCTGGGCCACTTACCTGTAGCCGGCCCAGCTGGCCAGCTCCTCCCGCTGGCCCAGCCCACCGCCGCCTCCCTCCCCTGTCGCCTTCCTCCTCTGCCAGGAGGACGGGCACGCGCCCGGCGCGCGCGGCCACGCGCCCCGGCCACCTCCTGCTTCCCCTGGCCACCTCCTGCTTCCCCTGGCCGCGTGGATGAATGCCCGGTGACGTCCCGATCCGCCCGACCTCTCTCACTCCTCCCCTGCTCCCTCTCTCGCCGTTTCCCACCTCACCGAACACGCTCGCCGCCGCCGACGAGCTCCCTCATGGCCACCGGCCACCCCTAGCCTCGCCGATGCGCTCAAAGGCTCCGCCTCGACCCCCTCCTTCCTCCCCACCGACCCACGGCCCTCCGGAAGCCCTGCAACACCGCCACCATCGCCGTTCCGTCGCCGGCCACCGAAGCTCACCGCTGTCGATTCGCCGCCTCCGACGCCTCCCCGAGCTCCCCGAGGCCACCGATGCAACCCCTGTGAGCCCCTCTTCCTCTTCCCCCTTCCCTCAAGCTCGCACTCATCCCCTAGCCTCTTCCTCCACCGCGGCCGAGAGTTTCTCGCCGCCGGCCATGGCGTGGCCGTGGCCACAGCCACCCCAGCTCGTATCCGAGCCCACTGACGTGCTCACCGCGATCTCAGGAGTCCGTAGCACGCCCCAGCTCCTCCTGCCGTGCTCCCTAACCCCGACCCCGAGCTCGCCCGAGCTCCGGCCGCCGCCGAGGTCGACGCCGTGCTCAACTCCGGCCACCTCGCGGCCTCCCGTCCGTTCCTTTGGATGCGTAGGAGCAAGAGCTTCTCCCCAGTGCCCTCAGCGCGCCAAACCACCGCTCGTAGCGCCAAACCCGCCACCACCCGAACTCCGGCCGCCGCCGCCGTCATGATTGTCGTCGCCTGCGGCCACCCTAGCTTCTTCCGTTGGCCCTGTTAGATGCGCGCGGGTCTGGGCATCCCGTAGAGCCCCTCCGCCACTCTTTTGGTCATTGGAGGGCGAATCCCGACGCTCTCCGCCGTCCCTGGCCTCGCCGGCGACGAGCCTCGGGTCAACTCCGGTGAGTTTGACCCGGGTTTGACCCCCTCTCTCTCACTGACCTGCGGGCCCCGCCCGGCTAATTAGGTTAGGTTAGTTTAACTAAGCTAGGTTAGTTTAGTTAGACGCTGACACTCGGGACCCACCGGTCAGGGGTTGACCGGACTGTGCCACGTTGACCTGCTGACGTCATCATGACATCAGGCTGACGCAATAAGTATTTTCTGGATTTGAAAATATTCAGGAAATTCCAGAAATTTGTATAAACTTCTAAAATTCATAGAAATTCAACCGTAACTCCAAATTAAATAAATTATATATGAAAAATTATCAGAAAAATCCAATCTATCCATCTGTACCATTTTCATGCATGTTAGAACAACTTATAGCTGCTGTTTAGCACAAATCAATTAAAGGGCATTTAAATAATCACATATGGAGTTTGAATTTGAATCTTGTATTCAAACCAACTTCATTTAATCTGTTGCTAGTTGCATTAGCTCAAAACACATTCATTTTGCCATGTCATGATCATGCATCATATTGTGCATTGCATTGATTGTGTTTCCTTCTGTGTTGCCGGTATTTGTCCGCTCTCGATAGACGTGATACCGATGATGTGATCGTTGACACTGATGAAGACTCAATGTTATCTTCAGAAGTGCCAGGCAAGCAAAACCCCCTTGTTCATTCCGATACAATCCCACTCTCTCGCTCCTGCTCTCTTTTACTGCATTAGGACAACAGCGACATATCTGTTACTTGCTGCGGTAGCTGAACCCCTTTATCCTTTGCATGACCTGTCATTGCCACAGTAAATAGATGAAACCCACTAGCATGAGTAGGAGTTGTTTGAGCCCTCTTGTGCCTACTCATTCATGTTTGTTTGTCACGCCTGCTACTGCTTAGAGTTGAGTCAGGTCTGATTCATCGGGGATGAATCAGAGGCGTGTGAACATGTCCTACTGTGTGAGCTAAGTGTGTGAACACGATTTGGTAAAGGTAGCGGTGAGAGGCCATGTAGGAGTACATGGTGGGTTGTCTCATTGCAGCCGTCCTCAGGAACTGAGTTCTGTGTTTGTGATCCATGATTCAGCTACTACCACGCATTGGGCCCGAAACCAATGGACCCTCTCGGCTTCTTGATCACCCTTGTCCTCTGTCCAGGAGTTGCAAGTAGTTTCTGGTGTTTGTAGTATGCTGGAGGCCGTGCGCAGCGCTGACCGTAGGGGTGGGCTGTGATGCGGTAGGCACGTGGCACGGTGTATCGGGCGCCCGTTTGGTGTCTCGAGAACCCTGTTCACATCGTTTGGGGCTGTGAGCGAAACTCCGGCCGGATCTCCTCATGGATGGAACCCGAATAGGCGATAAACCTGGACTAGAGACTCGAGTGTTTAGGCAAGCCGTGGCCGACACCCACGTTGGGCTTCCGCTTGAAGGTTGCCGAGTACATGTCGTGTAAACGGCGGTAAGTGGTGAGAGCGTGTGTGAAGAAGTACACCCCTGCAGGGTTAACCTAATCTATTCGAATAGCCGTGTCCGCGGAAAAGGACTTCTGGGTTGCTTATATCAGTTCATAGACAAGTGAAAGTGGATACTCTAAAATACACAAGATAAGCGTGAGTGCTATGGATGGCGTTCTCGTAGGGAGACGGGAGCGGATCCATAGTGGTGTATTGATATGGTGAATATGTGGACTCGTGTGCGCCACCTCAAAAGAGTTGCTTGCAGTCGTAGTTTAGGATAGCCACCGAGTCAAAGCTGGCTTGCTGCAGTTAAACCCCACCATCCCCTTGTTGAAAATGATGCATATGTAGATAGTTCTGATGTAAGTCTTGCTGGGTACATTTGTACTCACGTTTGCCTATTTTATGTTTTTGCAGAGAGACTTCAGTCTCACTAGTAATTCCGCGTGGTCTTCGACGTTTAGCTTGATACCTCAGCTACGATCTTGTGCCCTCGGCAGGATCTGATAGATAGTCAGGCTTCTCAGCCTTTTCATTTATAGATGTCTGTACTCAGACATGATAGCTTCCGCTTGTGCTTTGACTTGTATGCTCTGATTGTTGGGTCATGAGACCCATGTTTGTAATGTCTCGCTCCTCGGAGCCTATTGAATAAACTACTTGAGTCGTAGAGTCATTTTGTGATGCCATGTTGTATTTGCACATATCGAGCATATTGTGTGTATGTTTTGAAATGCTTGGTATGTGTGGGATCTGACCATCTAGTTGTTTATCTTTAGTAGCCTCTCTTACGGGGAAATGTCTCCTAGTGTTTCACTGAGCCATGGTAGCTTGCTACTGCTCCGGAACACTTAGGCTAGCCAGCATGTGTCCTTCTTCGTTCCTGTGTCTGTCCCTTCGGGGAAATGTCACGCGATGAATACCAGAGTCATGTTAGCCCGCTACAGCCCGGTTCACCAGAGTCCTGCTAGCCCAGTGCTACAGCCTGGATTCACTCGCTGATGACCGACACGTTCGATGCTGGGTCATGGATGCCTGTCCCTGTAAGTCTGTGCCACTTTGGGTTTACGACTAGCCATGTCAGCCCGGGCTCCTTATCATATGGATGCTAGCGACACTGTCATATACGTGTGCCAAAAGGCGCAAACGGTCCCGGGCAAAGGTAAGGCGACACCCGTGGGAATACCGTGCATGAGGCCGCAAAGTGATATGAGGGGTTACATGCTAGATCGATGTGGCATTGAGTCGGGGTCCTGACAGACTACCAAATCTGAGTCGCCATAGACCATGAGGCGACGGACGTAGAGTGAGATGGCCATACGTAACCCATACAAGAGTGCTTCATATTCTGCTTCGTTATTGGAGGAATCAAAGTGAATCTAGAGGACATATCTGAGCTTGTCTCCTCGGAGGGATACCAGTACCACCCCAACACCAGAACCATTCAGCATCTTGGAACCATCAAAGAACATGGTCCAGTGCTCCGAGTGAATTTGAGTCGGCAGTTGCTGTTCGATCCACTCGGCTAGGAAATCCGCTATTGCTTGGGACTTGATAGCTTTCTTTGCCTCGAACTTGATATCTAAGGGAAGGAGTTCAATCGCCCACTTTGCCACTCGACCAGTTGCATCTCTGTTGTTCAGAATATCTGATAATGGAGCATCGCTGACGACTGTAATGGAGTGGTCAGAGAAGTAATGTGCAAACTTTTCGTGGTCATATAAATCACATAAACAAGCTTCTGATAATGTGGATATCTTTGCTTTGATGGAGTCAAAACTTCAGAGACATAGTATACTGGGCACTGAACTTTGTAAGCTTTTCCTTCCTCCCGCTCGACCGTAAGTACTGTACTGACGACTTGTCCAGTGGCTGCAATGTAAAGTAGTAAAGGCTCTTTGCTGATTGGAGCAGCAAGCACCGGCTGGGTGGAAAGCAGGGCTTTAAGCTCTGCAAATGCTGCATCAACTTCAGGAGTCCACTCGAACTTATCTGACTTCTTCATCAGTCGGTAAAAGAGGTGGTGCCTTTTCACCGAGGCGAGAAATGAATCGACTTAGGGCAGCCAAACAACCAGTAAGCTTCTGGACATCATACACACGCACAGGGCGTTTCATCCGGAGTATGGCACCCACTTTCTCTATGTTAGCGTCGATCCCTCATTCGGAAACGAGAAAACCGAGTAATTTTCCGTCTGGAACTCCAAACGTGCACTTTGATGGATTAAGCTTGATATCATACCTTCTGAGGTTGGCAAAGGTTTCAGCAAGGTCAGCCAGTAGGTCGGAACCTTTACGTGACTTGACCACAATGTCATCCATGTATGCTTCCACATTCTGACTGATCTGAGTGAGTAAACACTTCTGAATCATCCGCATGAATGTGGCTCCAGCGTTCTTCAAGCCGAATGGCATAGTGACATAACAGAAGCACCAAAATGGGGCGATGAAAGCTATTTTTATCTCATCGGGTCCATACAGACGGATCTGATGATACCCGGAATAAGCGTCCAAAAAGGACAAACACTCACACCCCGCAGTCGGGTCGACTATTTGGTCGATGCGAGGGAGAGGACAGTGATCTTTTGGGCAGGCCCGATTGATATATTTGAAGTCAATGCACATGCGAAGTGAGTCGTCCTTCTTTGGGACCATGACAACATTAACTAACCACTCAAAGTGGTAAATCTCTCGGATAAACTCAGCTGCTAGAAGCCGAGCCACTTCTTCAGCGATTGCCTTTCTCTTCTGTACGGCGGACCATCGAAGATGTTCTTTGACTGGTTTCACTTTTGGGTCGACTTGCAAACAATGCTCAGCCAGTCCCCTGGGAACACCTAGCATGTCAGAAGGTTTCCACGCAAAGATGTCCCAGTTCTCACGGAGGAACTGGATGAGCGCTTCTTCCTATTTGGAGTCGAGTGTTGTTGAAATGTGAGTCGGAGCAGCATTGGGATCCGTTGGGTGAATATGAATCGGCTTCGTTTCACCAGATGACTGGAATGCTGAATCTGTGGCAGGCTTCTTAGCTTGCAACAAATCACTCGGATCTGCATTTTTTTGATACTCCTGCAATTCCACTACTGCCATCTGTGCATCGGCGATCTTTGAGCCCTTCTGGAAGCACTCTTCTGCCTTCTTTCGATTGCCAGTGATAATGATCACCGCTTTAGGACCAGGCATCTTCAATTTTAGGTACACGTAACATGGCCAAGCCATAAAACATGCATAAGCTGGCCTGCCCAGAATAGCATGATAAGCACTCTGGAAAAACACAACTTCAAATGTCAACTTTTCTTTGCGGTAATTCTTGGAATCACCGAAAACTACATCAAGGGCGATCTGGCCGAGTGATGCAACCTTCTTGTCAGGAATAACTCCATGGAAACTCATATTGCTTTCACTGAGTCTGGACATCGGAATGCCCATTCCTTTGAACGTCTCTGCATACAGTATATTCAGACCACTTCCACCATCCATCAGAACCTTAGTCAATCGAGTGCCTTCGACTACTGGGTCGACCACCAGTGCTTGCCTCCCATGGGTGGCTGTGTGCACTGGTTGATCAGACTGGTCAAATGTAATGGCAGTCTAAGACCACTTCAAATAACTGGGTATCACCGGAGCGACCATGTTCACTTCTCTGCTGATGACTTTCAGTCGACTCTTACTCTCAACATCAGTGAAAATCATCAGAGTGGAATTGACGTGGGGGTAACCATCACCGTCCTCTTCCTCATCCTAAACTTTGTCCGCTTCCTTCTCCTTTTCCTTGGGTTGTTTCTCTCGGAATTGCTGGATTAGGAGTCAACACTGTCGAGTGGTATGCTTTGGGTAAATGAAATTACCCTCTTCATCTTTCTTGGTGTGAATGTGGCATGGTAAATCTAGCACATCATTTCCATCTTGATCTTCTACTTTCTTGGGGTTCCACTGTCCTTTGGGTTTCCCTTTGAACTTTCCTTGAGTCACGGCTAAGGCTTCTCAAGGAGTAGCTGGCTCGGCTTTGCGCTTCTGCTTCCGCCTGGAGTTCCCTCCTCCGGTTTCGTGGGCGACTGTTTTGTTCTTGCCACTCTGGAGTCGGTCTTCTTCTTCTTCACCATTGGCGTATTTGGTGGCAATCTCCATCATCCGAGTCAGAGTCATATCTCTTGTCCGACCGAATTTCAGATTCAATTCCCTATACTTAACGCCTTCTTTGAAGGCACAAATTTCTTGGTGATCTGACACATTCTCCAATGTATGGTGTAATGTGATCCATCTCTGGATATAATCTCTCAGAGTTTCATTCAGTTTCTGAACGCAACACTGTAATTCTGTCAGCCCTGCTAGCCGTTTGCAAGTACCTTCAAATGTTCTGACAAATACTCGGGCAAGATCTTCCCAAGTATAAATACTACCAGGCGCTAACTGATTCGGCCACGCTCTGGCCGAGCCCTCTAACATCAAAGGGAGATGCTTCATGGCAACTTCATCGTTGCCACCACCAATATGTACAGCCACTCGGTAATCCTCAAGCCAAGTGTCAGGCTTGGACTCACCAGTGAACTTACTGACTCCAGTCGCCAACCTGAAGTTGGGAGGAATTACCGCAGCCCTGATGGCTCTGCTGAAGCACTCTGGACCTGAGACATGCACTCTGCTGCTGGTTGGAAAATCTCTATCGTGGCCTTCTCTGTGAGCTCTGTTTCTGTCGACCAGACCCTGGACGAGAATAGATCTCGCATCAAAGCCCGGTTCCCTAGTGTCGACTGGAATCCTTCACCCACCACTGTGACGACGTCTGTCATCATGCTGCCGAGGCACGTATGACCCGCTCCTTGGGGGAGGCGTGGGCACTCGACGACGATCATCGTGATCGAGCCGGTGATCATACTGCTCGCGGTTTCTGTACTGATCTCGCCGGTCCCCACGTCCCTCATGCCTCGGGGGCGATCTCGGGCTGTGAGCCGACTGGACTGTGTCTGCAACCATGGATCTTCTATGGATACTATTCCGTGACTGAGATACTGCTGTATTCTGCTCTCCCGCTGCTCAGAGCAAAGCCCGAATCTGCACCAAACCTCGACAAGCTTCTGACTGGGAAGGTTGAATTGACTCCGCTATTCGGGCCGCAGCTGCGAGATTCTGGACCGGAGTTCGGTATACCTGAGTCGGAGGCGGAAAAAGTTGGCGTTGACTGGACTCAGGGATACGCTGCCGAGCACGCTCGTCGAGTGCGCGCTGGAGGTTCTCCAGTCGAGTGCGCTCAGCCAAGTTGGCCAAGCGCGCCTCCTCCAAGGCCTGGGCCTCAGGGGTTTCTCCAACGATAGGAGTGTGAAGCGCATCCATGTTCCGGCGGCGAAGTTCTTCCCTCCGCTGCGAAGAGAGGGGTTCGGGGCGGTACTCTTCGTGAACACGCGATGGATCGCCGCCCCCATCACCTTCGTCTTCACGGTTGAAGCCAGGAGGACTGTGTGGTCCATTGACCATCAAAACCTCCGCCGTGGGGTCGCTGTTGTCGCACTCGGATGTAGTCTCTACAGTCGACATGTCGAACAGGTCGTAGAGAGTTTCGTCGGGCTCGATTGCCGCGACTTGGGGGGTGGCCGACTGGTGAGCCACCGCATGCCTCGCCCACCGCTGAAGCCTCGATCGACCAGAACGTTTGCTCCGGCGGACTCCAGGAAGGGAGGTCAGCACAGGAGCTGACCGATACTGAGTCAACGGCTGCCGTAGGAGGACGCCACGGACACACGCGCGAAAGTATGTTGCCCCGCGGATGGGGAGCGTCTCGACGTCAAGTGGAGCTTCTTGGAGCCAAGCTGAGTCGTCGACGATGAATACGAGCACGCCGAGATGGATCTTGCGGCCCTCGGCCAAACCTCCGCCTAAAACCATGTTGATGGGGATTGGAAAAATCGCAACTTCTCCAACAAGTCGCTAAGACACCTGCCCCATGGTGGGCACCAACTGTCGTAGTTCTAAGTCTGACAGTAGAATGGGGGGTAGGAATGTAGAGGCAAGATCCTAGCTATCGAGGACTTGTACATGCAAGTTTTATGAGTTCAGGCCCTTCTCGGAGGAAGTAACAGCCCTACGTCTCGGAGCCTAGAGGCGATCGACTGGATTATATGCGTGTGAGTTACAGGGGGTGTGAACCCTTGTCCCAGAGGAGGGGGTGGCTTATATAGAGTGCGCCAGGACCCCAGCTCCCCTCCGTTACACAGGGTTCAATGTTCATAAAGAGAGAGCGTTACAGGTAACGTCTGTAATAAAGTGCTACAAATGATCATTAAATATATGAGTAACTGCCTGACCGTTGCTGTTCAAAATGGCTTTAGGTCTTCTTGTACGTTAAGTGGTCTTTTACATGGTCGAGTGGTTGAATAGTCGAGTGACTCAAAGAAGAAGTAGTCTCTGAGTGAATGGTAGGTCGAGTGTATTGCATTCGAGGCCTTTATTGGGTCCACCTTGTTTACTCTTGATCTTCTTTGCTTCTAAGACAAGGACCTTAGGTAGGACGTATAGGTCAGGCCTATTAGCCTACCCTCGGTCTATGTCCTCATCAGCGCCCCCTCCTTCCTTCTCTTCCCTCTTCCCCTTCCTTGTCTCCTACTCCTACTACTTGGAAGGGGAGGAATCCTACTCCCGGTGGGAGTAGGACTCCTCCAGGGCGCGCCATAGGGGCCGGCCCTCTCCCCCTCCTCCACACCTTTATATATGTTCCAGGGGGCACGCCATAGAAACTAACAATTGATCTCTTGGATCTTTTAGCTGTGTGTGGTGCCCCTCTCCACTATAGTCCACCTCGATAATATCGTAGCGGTGCTTAGGCGAAGCCCTGCGACGGTAGAACATCAACATCGTCACCACGCCGTCGTGCTGACGGAACTCTCCCTCAAAGCTCGGCTGGATCGGAGTTCGAAGGATGTCATCGAGTTGAACGTGTGCAGAACACGGAGGTGTCGTGCGTTCGGTACTTGATCCGTCGGATCGTAAAGACGTACGACTACATCAACTGTGTTGTGCTAACGCTTCCGCTTTCGGTCTACGAGGGTACGTGGACACACTCTCCCCTCTCGTTGCTATGCATCACCATGATCTTGCGTGTGCATAGGATTTTTTTTGAAATTACTACGTTCACCAACAGTGACATCCAAGCCAGGTTATTGCGTAGATGTTATATGCACAAGTAGAACACAAATGAGTTGTGGGCGATACAGGTCATACTACTTACCAGCATGTCATACTTTGGTCCGGCAGTATTGTTGGATGAAGGAGCCCGGACCGACATTACGCTTACGCTTACGCGAGACTAGTTCTACCGACGTGCTTTGCACACAGGTGGCTGGCGGGTGTTAGTTTCTCCAACTTTAGTTGAACCGAGTGTGGGTACGCCCGGTCCTTGTGAAGGTTAAAACAACACTAACTTGACGAAGTATCGTTGTGGTTTTGATGCGTACGTAAGAATGGTTCTTGCTCATCCCGTAGCAGCCACGTAAAACTTACAACAAACAAAGTAGAGGACATCTAACTTGTTTTTGCAGGGCATGTTGTGATGTGATATGCTCAATACGTGATGAGATATAAGTTGTTATGAGATGATCATGTTTTGTTGAAGTTATCGGCAACTGGCAGAAGCCTTATGGTTGTCTCTTTATTGCATAAGATGCAAGCGCCAAATAATTGCTTTACTTTATCGCTATGCGATAGCAATAGTTGCAAGAGGAATAGTTGGCGAGACGACCATGTGAAGACACGTTGATAGAGATCAAGATGATGGATATCATGGTGTCATGCCGTTAACAATGAAGATCATGACAGTACTTTGGAGATGGAGATCAAAAGTCACATATTTTGATTGCATGTGATGTTTATCTTTTATTCATCTTATTTTTCTTAGTTCGACGGTAGCTTTATAAGATGATCTCTCACTAAATTTTAAGGTAAAAGTGTTCTCCCTGAGTATGCACCATTGCCAAATTTCATCGTGCTGAGACACCACGTGACGATCGGGTGTGATAAGCTCAACGTTCATCTACAACGGGTGTAAGACAGTTTTGCACACGCAGAATACTCGGGTTAAACTTGACGAGCCTAGCATATGATCAACATAGTGATGTTCACCATTGAAAACTACTCCATCTCACATGATGATCGAACATGGTTTAGTTGATATGGATCACGTGATCAATTAGATGATTAGAGGGATGTCTATCTAAGTGGGAGTTCTTTAGTAATATGATTAATTGAACTTTAAATTTATCATGAACTTAGTCCTGATAGTATTTGCATATCTATGTTGTAGATCACTAGCTTGTGATATAGCTTCTCGTTTATTTTGTATATGTTCCTAGAGAAAATAAAGTTGAAATATGTTAGTAGCAATGATACGGATTGGATCAGTGATCTGAGGACTATCCTTATTGTTGCACAGAAGAATTATGTCCTTGATGCACCGCTAGGTGACAGACCTATTGTAGGAGCAGATGCACACGTTATGAATGTTTGACAAAGCTCAGTATGATGACTACTTAATAGTTTAGTGCACCATGCTTTGCAGCCTAGAACCGGGACTTCAAAAACGCTTTGAACGCCACGGAACATATAAGATGTTCTAAGAGTTGAAATTGGTATTTCATACTCATGCCCATGTCGAGAGGTATGAGACCTCTGGCAGTACATTGCCTACAAGATGGAGGAGAATAGCTCAACCAGTGAGTATGTGCTCAGATTGTCTGGGTTCTACAATTGCTTGAATCAAGTGGGAGTTAATCTTCTAGATAAGATAGTAATTGACAAAGTTCTCTAGTCACTATCACCAAGTTACTAGAACTTGGTGATGAACTATAATATGCAAGGGATAACGGAAACCATTCCCAAGCTCTTCGTGATGCAGAAATCGACGAAGGTAGAAATCAATAAAAGCATAAAGTGTTGATGGTTGACAAGAACACTAGTTTCACGAAAAGGGCAAAGGGAATAAGGGGAACTTCAAGAAGAAAGGCAAGCAAATTGCTGCTCAAGTGAAGAAGCCCAAGTCTGGACCTAAGCCTGAGACTAAGTGCTTCTACTACAAAGGGACTGGTCATTGGAAGCACAACTGCCCCAAGTATTTGGCGGATAAGAAGGATAGCAAAGTGAACAAAGCTATATTTGATATAAATGTTATTGATGTGTACTTTAGTAGTGTTTATGGCAACCCCTCAGTATTTGATACTAGTTCAGTTGCTAAGATTAGTAACTCGAAACGGGAGTTGCATAATGACAGAGACTAGTTAAGGGTGAAGTGACGGTGTGTGTTGCAAGTAGTTCCAAAATTGATATGATCATCATAGCACACTCCCTATATTTTCGGGATTAGTGTTGAACCTAAAATAAATGTTATTTGGTGTTTGCGTTAAGCATGAATATGATTGGATCATGTTTATTGCAATACGATTATTCATTTAAGTCAAAGAATAATTGTTGTTCTATTTACATGAATAAAACCTTCTATGGTCATACACTCAATATAAATGGTTTATTGAATCTCGATCATAGTGATACACATATTCATAATATTGAAGCCAAAAGATGCAATGTTAATAATGATAGTGCAACTTATTTGTGGCACTGTCGTTTAGGTCATATTGGTGTAAAGCGGATGAAGAAACTCCATGCTGATGGGTTTTTGGAATCACTTGATTATGAATCACTTGATGCTTGCGAAACATGCCTCATGGGCAAGATGACTAAGACTCCGTTCTTCGGAACAATGGAGCAAGCAACAGACTTGTTGGAAATAATACATACTGATGTATGCAGTCCGATGAGTGTTGAGGCTTGCGGCAGGTATCATTATTTTCTGACCTTCACAGATGATTTGAGTAAGATATGGGTATATCTTCTTGATGAAACATAATTCTGAAACATTTGAAAAGTTGAAACAATTCCAGAGTGAAGTGGAAAATCATCGTAACAAGAAAATAAAGTTTCTACGATCTGATCGTGGAAGATAATATTTGAGTTACGAGTTTGGTCTTCATTTGAAACAATGCGGAATAGTTTCGCAACTCACGCCACCTGGAACACCACAGCATAATGGTGTGTCCGAACATCGTAACCGTACTATATTAGATATGGTGCAATCTATGATGTCTCTTACCGATTTACCACTATCATTTTGGGGTTATGCATTAAAGACAGTTGCATTCACGTTAAATAGAGCACCATCTAAATCTGTTGAGACGATGCCATATGAACTGTGGTTTGGCAAGAAACCAAAGTTTTCGTTTCTTAAAGTTTGGGGTTGCGATGCTTATGTGAAAAAGTTTCATCCTGATAAGCTCAAACCCAAATCGGAGAAATATGTCTTCATAGGATACCCAAAGGAGACAGTTGGGTACACCTTCTATCACAGATCTGAAGGCAAGACATTCATTGCTAAGAATGGATCCTTTCTAGAGAAGGAGTTTGTCTCGAAAGAAGTGAGTGTTAGGAAAGTAGAACTTGATGAGGTAACTGTACCTGCTCCCTTATTGGAAAGTAGTTCATCACAGAAATCTGTTCCTGTGACTCCTACACCAATTAGTGAGGAAGCTGATGATGATGATCATGTAACTTCAGATCAAGTTACTACCGAACCTCGTAGGTAAACCAGAGTGAGATCCGCACCAGAGTGGTACGATAATCCTGTTCTGGATGTGTTACTTTACCATGATGAACCTACTATAAGGAAGCGATGATGAGCCCAGATTCCATGAAATGGTTTGAGACCATGAAATCTGAGATGAGATCCATGTATGAGAACAAAGTATGGACTTTGATTGACTTGCCCGATGATCGGTGATTCATTAAGAATAAATGGATCTTCAAGAGGAAGACGGACACTGATAGTAGTGTTGCTATCTACAAAGCTCGAATTGTCACAAAATGTTTTCGACAAGTTCAAGGTGTTGACTATGATGAGATTTTCTCACTCGTATCGATGCATAAGTCCGTCCGAATCATGTTAGCAATTGCCGCTTTTTATGATTATGAAATTTGGCAAATGGATGTAAAGACAGCATTCCTGAATGGATTTCTGGAATAAGAGTTGTATATGATGTAACCTGAAGGTTTTTTCGATCCTAAAGGTGCTAACAAAGTAAGCAAGCTCCAGCGATTTATCTATGGACTGGTGCAAGCATCTCGGAGTTGGAATATATGCTTTGATAAAGTGATCAAAGCATATGGTTTTATACAGACTTGTGGTGAAGCCTGTATTTACATGGAAGTGAGTGGGAGCACTACAACATTTCTGATAAAATGTGTGAATGACATATTGTTGATGGGAAATAATGTAGAATTTTCTGGAAAGCATAAAGGAGTGTTTGAAAAAGGTTTTTTAAAGAAAGACCTCGATGAAGCTGCTTACACATTAAGCATCAAGATCTATAGAGATAGATCAAGACGCTTGATAAGTTTTTTCAATAAGTACATACCTTGATAAGATTTTGAAGTAGTTCAAAATGGAACAACCAAAGAAGGAGTTCTTGCCTATGTTGCAAGGTGTAAAGTTGAGTAATGACTCAAAACCCAACTACAGCAGAAAATAGAAAGAGAATGAAAAGTCATTCCCTATGCCTCAGTCATAGGTTCTATAAAGCATGTCATGCTATGTACCAGACCTATTGTATACCCTGCCCTGAGTTTGGCAAAGGAATACGATAGTGATCTAGGAGTAGATCACTGGACAGCTGAGGGAGTCCTGGATTAGGGGGTGTCCGGATAGCCGGACTATAACCTTTGGTCGGACTCTCGGACTATGAAGATACAAGATTGAAGACTTCGTCCCGTGTCCGGAAGGGACTTTCCTTGGCGTGGAAGGCAAGCTTGGCAATACGGATATGTAGATCTCCTCCCATTGTAACCGACTCTGTGTAACCCTAGCCCTCTCCGGTGTCTATATAAACCGGAGGGTTTTAGTCCATAGGACGAACAACAATCATACCATAGGCTAGCTTCTAGGGTTTAGCCTCTTTGATCTCGTGGTAGATCTACTCTTGTACTACCCATATCATCAATATTAATCAAGAAGGAGTAGGGTTTTACCTCCATCGAGAGGGCCCGAACCTGGGTAAAAACATTGTGTCCCTTGTCTCCTGTTACCATCCGCCTAGACGCGCAGTTGGGGACCCCCTACCCGAGATCCGCCGGTTTTGACACCGAGATTGGTGCTTTCATTGAGAGTTCCGTTGTGCTGTCGCCATCAGGACGGATGCCTCATCCCGTCTTTAAAGACGGAACTGTTGCTAAGGGAGCTTTGGCTGTCGGCCAAACTCTCCGGCTAGGTGGTTTTCTTATGACCGCCTGTTCGGCTGCTGCGCCGATGATGACTTCTCGGGTCATCAAAAGCAATATTCACGTCAACTCGGAACTCACCGAGCAGTTAGATCCAATGGAGCTATCTTCCCTAAACGAGCTCTTGGATTGCATTGCCGCCCTGGGAGTCGCTACAGACTATGATCAGATTGGGCCTAAACCCGATCTGAGAGAGATCAACTCTTCGCAGGTCACCCATCACGTTGCAGTGGTGGAGGAACAATGCGGCGACCCTTCATCCATCTTAAGGACTAGCTATGTCTGGATTCCCGATCCCTCCAAGCCGGATACCCGCGGAGGGGAGGAGGTTACTCAAGACTTGAACCTAGAGTCAGGCAGCGGGCTAGATTCAGTGGAAAACATCCAAGAATCCAAACTTCCGAGTTCGAAAACTCCTTGGCCCCTGAGTCTCAGATTGGGTGAGGTTTCAGATTCAATTCCACCCACCCACCCAAACATAAGCGATCTATCCCAAATTAGGCAAAATCCCGAAGAAACAATACACCATTACTGGGCCAGATTCCTCCTAGTCATGAACAGGATAAAGGACTGTTGCGAGGAAGACACAATTTCATTCTTCTGCAATAATTGCACGGACAAGGGAATCCTGAACGCCATAAGTCACCGTGAAATTACACGCTTTGCCGACTTGGCGTCCATAGTACGAAAGTACTGTGCGATGGAAAGCGCCTGGAAAACCGAAATAAAATTTTGGGACAATCCGGCCCTGAATACAAACCCAGTCCGAAATAAAAGGGTGCATTATCGCCAGACACCCGGGTTAAACACCAAAAAGCAAAAACCCTCTACAGGGCATGGAACCGTACTGGAGGGATGGCTCAATGGACCCTGTAAAATTCATAGTGCAGAGGGCGCCACACCAACTCATAGCCTTATAGCATGTTGGATACTCCGGTAGGTGGCCAAAAGTGGGGAAGATCTTCTAACCCCAGAAGCCACAGAGCACCAGCCCAGGGATACCAGTACTGTATTAACAGTGTTTGAGACTTTCACATCAAATAATATGCGAAAACGAACACTCCGCAGCCTTGCCGAAGTATACCACGTGGCAACAATAAACCCATGGAGTGACACGGCTATTACTTTTAATGCCAGTGACGAACCTAAATTCCGAACAGCCCGAGCCCCAGCCGCATTGGTCCTCAGTCCAGTAGTGGACGGCTTTCGACTCACCAAGGTACTCATGGACGGTGGCAGCGGATTGAACCTCATTTATGAGGAAACCCTTCAAAAAATGGAAATGGACTGGAACCGCATTGAGCGAAGCAGCACAACCTTTAGAGGAATAATCCCCAGTCGGGAAGCGCGCTGTACAGGAAAAATCACACTAGATGTGGTGTTCGGCACGCCGGATAATTATAGGCCCGAAGAGGTCATGTTCCAAGTGGCCCCGTTCAGTAGCGGATACCACGCTCTATTAGGGCGGGAGGCGTTTACAATCTTCCAAGCCATACCCCATTACGGGTACATGAGGCTCAAAATGCCCGGGCCCAATGGAATCATCACTCTTGCTAGTGATCCGTACATAGCACTCCGCGCCGAAAATAAGACAGCCGCACTGGCCCTCGAGGCACTATCCGAAGCCCTAGCGGCCGAGGAACTGACCGCGCTGCGCTCCACGGTGAACAGGGACGACGTGATACTCGATAAAAGATCCAAGTCCACCTCCTTTAAACCGGCGGACGAAATAGTCAAATTCCAAGTCCATCCAACGGACCCTACAAAAATAGCTTCCAACGGGGCACAATTAAACCCTGATGTAGGCGCCGCACTACGAGAGTTCCTACGCGAGAACTGGGACATTTTTGCCTGGCACCCTTCAGACATGCCAGGAATCCCATGCAGGCTAGCTGAGCACAGCCTAAATATCCTAAAAGGATTCAAGCCATTCAAGCAGGCTCTTCGGCGCTTCTCCGAACCTAAGAGACAAGCCATGGGAGATGAACTAGCCAAGCTATTGGAGGCCGGATTCATCAGAGACATAAAACATCCGGACTGGCTAGCAAACCTGGTGATGGTACCAAAGAAGGACAAATCCTGGCGCTTGTGCGTCGATTTTAAGGACCTCAACAAGGCTTGCCCAAAGGATCCCTTCCCCCTCCCCCACATCGATCAAATTATGGACGCTACCGCAGGACACGATTCATTGTGTGTCCTCGACGCATACTCCGGCTACCATCAAATTAAGATGGCAGAGCCAGACCAAGCCGCAACAGCATTCATCACACCATACGGCCCACTCTGCTTCAACACAATGCCCTTCGGGCTCAAAAACGTCGGCGCAACATATCAGCACTTGATTCAGACATGTCTGGCAAACCAGATCGGCAAAACAGTGGAGGCATACGTAGATGACGTGGTCGTCAAAACCAAGCATGTCGAATCTCTAGTGGACGACTTGAGGCTCACATTCGATAACCTCCGAACATACGACATCAAGCTCAACCCGGAAAAATGCCTTTTTGGCGTACCAGCCGGAAAGCTCTTGGGCTTCATTGTATCCGGTAGAGGAATTGAAGCAAATCCAGCCAAGATCCGAGCTCTGTCACAATTGGACATCCCAAAGGACCTCAAACAAATACAAAAATTGACTGGATGCGTGGCGGCTCTAAGCCGCTTTATCTCCTGCTTGGGAGAAAAGGCATTACCCCTTTATCGCCTCCTCCGGCGCACCGAACACTTCGAGTGGACGGATGCCGCCACGGCCGGACTCGACAAAATAAAAGCCATATTGGCAACAAACCCAGTCCTGGCCGCGCCAAACATTGGCGAACCAATGCTATTATACATTGCGGCAACTCATCAAGTTGTAAGCGCAGTGCTCGTCGTCGAACGAGAAACAGACGGACACAAATTCCGTACTATGTGTCCACTATCCTTCAAAAGCCGGTTTACTATGTGTCCACTATCCTTACTCTATGCAAGTCATGGTACCCGCATTATCAAAAGATAGCGTACGCGGTATTTATGGCATCCCAGAAGCTGTGACACTACTTTCAAGAGTGTTCGATAATAGTAGCCTCGGAAGTACCACTTAACGATATTATAAACAACCACGACGTGATGGGCCGGATTGCCAAATGGGCCATTGAGCTCCTCCCATTTGACATAACTTACAAGCCACGGCGAGCTATTAAGTCGCAAGTTTTGGCCGACTTCGTCGTCGAATGGACGGAAGCCGAACTCCCTAAAGAGTACGGCACATATTCCAACTGGATCAAGCACTTCGACGGCTCCAAAATGTTGGCTGGTCTGGGCGCTGGCATCATTCTGACGTCCCCAACAGGAGATACAGTTCAATATGTACTCCAGATAATGTATATGGACTCCAACAACGCAGCCGAATATGAGGCCCTTCTACATGTTCTCCGGATGGCAGTATCCATGGGGGTTCAATGCCTAGAGGTGCGCGGGGATTCAAACCTCGTGATATCCCAAATAAATGGAGACTTTGATGCCAAGGATTCGAAAATGGCAGCTAATCGCAAAGCCGTCCTAAAAATGTCAGCTCGGTTCGAGGGGCTCGAATTTCACCATATAGCCCGGGAAAACAATCACGCAGCAAACGTCCTGGCACGCATCGGCGCAAAACGCGATGCCGTCCGTCCCAACATCTTCTTGGACAGGCTATTCAAGCCATCCGTAGTATGGGAAGGGGAACCCGGAAATAACAGCCCGAACCCAACCGCACTGCCCAACACCGAACATTCTGACATAATTGGAGGCTCTGCCAACGAAATAACATCTTCAGCCCACGTAATAATGGCAGTCATCGCCCCGTGGACAGAACCATTCCTAGCCTACCTAACTAAGAAGGAACTTCCCGAGGACCAAAACGAGGCACGCTGCATAGTGCGGCGATCTAAAGCCTATAAACTCCATGAGGGAGAGCTTTATAAGAAAAGCACCACCGGAGTCCTTCAAAGGTGCATCTCCAAAGAGGAAGGGCGGAATCTTCTGGCTGAAATTCATGCCGGACTCGGCGGTCACCACGCTGCAGCCCGGGCCCTTGTAAGCAAGGCCTTCCGTATAGGCTTCTATTGGCCGACGGCCCAAGCAGACGCTCAGGACTTAGTCCAACAATGCGTTGGTTGCCAGCTTTTTGCTAACCAAGGCCATATGCCACCCACCGCCCTCCAAACTATCCCCATCACCTGGCCCTTCGCAGTCTAGGGGCTTGACATGGTTGGACCCCTTAAAGGAGGAACCCACAAGCAAAAATACTTACTGATCATGGTGGATAAGTTCACCAAATGGATAGAGGCCAAGCCTGTTAAAACGGCCGAATCTAGACCGATGATAGACTTCATATCCGGGGTCGTACACCGTTACGGCGTCCCCCACAGCATCATCACTGATAACGGCACGAACTTTACAGCCGACAGGTAAAACTCTGGTGCAAAAACATGGGCATCAAGCTCGACTATGCTTCGGTCTATCACTCACAAACTAACGGTCAGGTCAAGCAAGCAAATGGTCTAATCATGAGCGGCATCAAACCCAGGTTAGTACGGTCCCTCAAGGAATCTAACACGCACTGGGTAGAGGAGCTCGACTTCGTACTCTGGGGGCTGCGGACCACGCCGAACCGCACTACCGGATACACACCATTCTTCATGGTATACGATGCAAAGGCAGTTCTGCCCTGTGACATAATACATGACTCACCTCGAGTGCGCATGTACGAAGAAAGAGAAGCCGAGCTCGATCAGCAGGACAGTTTGGACGCCTTGGAGGAGGAGCATGACATGGCAAAAGCCCGTTCCGCATTCTATCAACAGCAAGCTCGAAGATACCAAAGCAGAGAAGTACGGGCCAAAACTTACAATGTTGGTGAGTTAGTTCTACGCCTGTCGGATAAGAAAAAGGACAAACTCAAGCCCAAGTGGGAAGGTCCCTTCATTATTGACCAAGTCCTGACTGGTGGAGCGTACCGTCTACGGGATGCATCGGATAATTGACTCGAGCCGAACCCATGGAACGCAGCCCGACTCCGAAGATTCTATGCCTAGCGCCGGACTCTGTGTTCGTCTCCTTCCTCTGTCCATTTTTTATACACAATCTGTCTTATATTTTTCTCCTTCTCCCCTTCTCTTCTCTCACAGCCTTTAAAGGCCCATTTGTGCCTTGTTTGCACGCAACTGACGCGTTATCTGCGCTCATCATACCTCAGGGCTTCTTTAAACAGAAGCTTATTCATACGGGCTTTATGCCCAACACATGTGTTATCCTTCCACATGTACCCTTTATTCACCATTATATGCATCGATATGACTTAAGTTTTGGCCAAGCTGGGTTGCCTGGCTCTTGTATTTATGCCCTACGTTCCCGTTAATTCGGCTAGGGCATAAGCGGAGCACCTCTGCGATTGTTACTTCCGGGTCAGCCGGATGTGTACCTCAGACTGGGTGAAGCGGAAAGCTAGTGTTCTTAAGGGAATATTCGGTCGGTGAACTAAAGATAATTTTTCACTTATTTACTTATGCGCCCCCAGACGTTTTTTCTGCGTCTCTTTTCGCAATCCGGACATGCACTTTAGGGCATGCCTCCCAGGGAAAGGAACCCTTAACGGAACTATTCTCCCTGGAAGATGTTTCTTACTAACCATGTAATATAACATAACTAGTTGGGCACTTGTCTGTTTAAGCACTAATGACCCCTACGCCTGGTCTCCATGCATGCCCCGGTTCTTACATAACCGAGAGGGTATTCGGATACACTCCGGACCGTCGGGTCCCGAGGTTGAAGCGAAAAGGTCCGCCACGACAAATGATCTACAATCCGGCTAGAAGGGATTATACATGTCACTTTAAATTACATAGTCAATTTACTGGTTGAATTCCTCTTCAATACCATCCAATAGGCTGTCTAGTCTATAGTCCTATTGGGAAAACTTTGCGGCCAATTCTACTTGGCCGTACACTAAGCTCATAGGGATCTCCTCCCCATCGGGCCCCACAGGTCCGACATCGGCCATGTCGTTTGGGTCAGCCTTCGTGTACCGCGTCTTCACCATGGCCCAGCCTTCCCTGGCACCTTGACGGCAGGCCGATATCTTCCATAATCGGAAGCGCCGCCGCGCTCCCTTCAGCTTCTCCGCAAGATCTCCAAGTCCTTCGGGCACGGAGACGGATGGCCACAAGGCCTGGGCGACGCCTTGCATCACCTACCGAACTCGTTCGTGCAGTTGTGAGCGCTCGGGAAGAAGGTCACCCGTAGAACCGGGCATTTCCTTTGTAGGACGACCTGTTAGCATACCTACAGACATAACTCTGTCAGCCAACTTCCTCGCCGAACTCTTTTTCAAAGTTCGTTGAAGCACTTACTAAATATGCCGCGTCGAAGCCACCGATTCTCCTTAACGGAGTCCGACAGTTGGGCACGAACATCCTTTAGTTCCACGCCCAGCTTGTTGTTGGCATCTAGGAGATCATTCTTCTCCTGCCTCACCCTCGTAAGCACGCTCTCACCGGCCTTCAGCTGGCGTAGGAGTTGTTGCTTATCTGGATTTACTCCAGCGTCATCTGCAATTTTATCGTCAGATCCGCATATACGCCGCACTTTATATGATACTTATCATTTGAAGGATATATTACCAGAGGGGGTCTCTTTGGGCTCCCCTGCTACGGCCAGTGCGGCCTGAAGTTGGGCTTTGCACTCTTCCAGCTCCTGGGACAGTTGGGTATTCTTTTCTGTAAGAACCTGCATAACAAATGATCCTCAAATCAGTTATTCTAACTGTTTCAATTCTTAGGGGCTACTGATATATATAATCACCAAATTTTCTCACCCGTATGTCTTTTACATACTGCTCCGTGTGTCAGGACCCCGATTCCAAGCCACATCGATCTAGCCGGTAACACCTCATATCACTTTGCGGCCTCACACACGGTATCCCACGGGTGTCGCCTTACCATGGCCTGGGACCGTTTGCGCCTTTTGGCTCACATATATGATAGTGTCGCTAGCATCCATATGACAGAGAACCCGGGCCGACATGGCTAGTCGTGAACCCAAAGCGGCACAGACCTATGGAGACAGGCATACATGAATCACATCGAGCATGTCGGTCATCAGCGAGTGATTCCGGGTTGTAGCACTGGGCTAACAGGACTCCGGAAGTCTCCGCATGACATTTCCCCGAAGGGACAGACATAGGAACAAAGTGAAACACATGCCGGCCAGTCAAGTGTCCTGAACAGTAGTGCTGGGCTAGCAGGACTCCGGTGAACCGGGCTGTAGCAGACTACTATGGCTCGAGGAACACTAGACTACATTTCCCCATAAGAAAGGCTGCCAAGGATAAACAACTAGACTGTCGGATCCCACTCATACCAAGCATTTCAATCATACACACAATATGCCCGATATGAGTACATACAACATGGCATCACAACAAAACTCTACAACTCAAGTACTTTATTTAAACGCTCCAGAGAGCCATACATAACATGTTCATACAGACAGGGGTCACATGACCCGACACTCAAGTCATACAATCATACAAGCACATGCGGAAGCAACTAGTCTGAGTACAGACACTAGAAAGAAAGAAAGCTTCTCGAAGCCTGTCTATCTACATAGGGCCCTCCATGGCCAGGATCACCACCTGGGTGGCTAGTCACTCGTCGACGTCAAGGTCTACGTAGAACCCATCGGAGGGGGCGGTGTTGTCGTCTGAAAACAGTAATTAAGCAAACATGAGTACAAGGGTACTCAGCAAGTCTTACAACAGAACCTACTATAAATGCTTATTCTCAAGAAGGAGGTGGGGTTATTGCAGCAAGCCAGCTTTGACTCTTGGCTAAGCTATCCTACGGAACTCCACCAGTAAAATAGTTTTCGCACACGAGTCCACTACTCACCAACACAATACTCCACCGAGGATCCTCCCTCGTCATCCTACGAGAGGGCCATTCTCGGTACTCACACTTATCTTGAGTCTTTTAGTAGTATCCATTAACTTGTCTATGAACTGCATAGGCAACCAAGTAGTCCTTTACCGCGGACGCGGCTATTCGAATAGTTTTATACCCTGCAGGGGTGTACTTCGTCACACATGTTTCCACCACTTAGCGTCTGCACACGACATGTGCTCGGCAGACTTCAAGCGAAAACCGACGTGGGTGTAGACCACGACCTGACTAACCTCACAAGTCTCTAGTCCAGGTTTATCGCCTATTCAGGTTCCATCCGCAAGGAAATCCGGCCGGGGTGTCCTCAACGGCCCCAAACGATGTGTACAGGGTCCCGAGACGCCAAACGGGCGCCCGGCATACCCGGCCACAGTGTATCTACCGCATCATAGCCCACCCCTAGGGTCAGCGCTACGCACGGCCGCCAACACATGTCCTACAAACACCAGAAACTAGTTGCAACTCCTGGACAGAGGGCGAGAGGGGTCAGTAAGTCGAGCGGGGTCATATTTCAGGGCCCAATGTGTGGTAGTAGCTGAATCTTAAATCACGCATACAGATCTCAGTTCTTATGGACGGTCTCAATGAAACAACCCACCATGTACTCCTACATGGCCTCTCATCGATACCTTTACCAAAACATGTTCAACACATTCCTCACATTACCGACATATCATATCACTCTAGCCCATCACCCAGATGAACCAGACCTGACACAACTCTAAGCATAGCAGGCATAGCAAGGTAGGAATCACATACATGGCTCAATCAACTCCTACACATGCTAGTGGGTTTCATCTAGTTACTGTGGCAATGACAGGTCATGCAGAGGATAAGGGTTCAACTACCGTAACACACAGCAGTTTGAATCGCGTTGTCTTAATGCAGTAAACCAGAGCAGAAGCGAGAACATGGTTTTGTATCGGAATGATCAATGGGTTGCTTGCCTGTTGTAGTGGTAGTAGGGTACTGCCCTTCAGACGGATACTCGGGGTTATCCTCGGAGGCAGAACCTACCACGAAAGACACACCGAAACATAATCAACACATGGCAATATGCAACAATATGATGCATGCTATGACATGGCAAGATGAAGGTGTCTTGGCCTAATGCAAGCTAAAACAGAAAGGGATGAACTCATTTGAGTCAAAGATTCAATTATTAGCTTATTAAACATGGCTTTATTAGTGCATTACCTCATTCTGCTTAAACAGCAAGGTTAACTTGTTTTGTCATGCATGAAACCATTACAGATGGATAGATTGAATTTTTCTGATCATTTTTCATATATAAATCTTTGCATTTCGAGCTATGGTTGATTTTCTATGATTTTTAGAAGTTTTGATTATTTTCTTGAATTTCCTATTAAAGAATAAATCCAGAAATTGAATTAATGCGTCAGCACTGCGTCACTGTGACGTCAGCGGGTCAAAGGCGCCAGCCCAGGTCAAACCTGACTGGTGGGCCCCTTCTGTCAGTCTCTCAGCTAACTAACAGAGTTGGTTAGTGTTTAGTTAGCACTAAACTGTGTTAGTTAGGCTCTGGGCCCACATGTCAGTGAGAGAGGGGTAGTTAACAGCGTCATTAACCTCTAACAGAGTGATTAGATCTAATTTAAACTAATCTAAATTAGTTAGAAGCTGGCCCCACACATCAGTGTCTCAGATAGAGTCAAACTGGGGTCAAACCCCTGGTCAGTGGGGCTAATCCCGCCGGCGTTGAGTCGCCGGCGAGGCCGAGACGGCGGAGAGCTTCGGATTTGGTCCTCCAGTGACCAAATCGCTGGTGGAGACATGCTACGCATAGCTGGGGAGCTGCCGCATCCAGTGGTGCCAGTGGTTGGACACGGGAACGCCGGAAACGACGCCGGCGAGCTCGGCAGCGGCGGCCGGAGTTCGGACGGGGTTGGGTTCGATGCTACGGTGCAAGGGAGAAAGAGCTGGTGGTGGCTACGGGCTCCTGGTGCTGCGCTGAGCACAACGGTGAGCTTGGCTTCGAGCCACTGTGGCTCTAGCCACGACGACGCCATGGCCGGCGGCAGGGAGCTTTCGGGTGCGGTGGAAGTGGCGACTACAGAGGCCAAACAAGCACGAGAGCTAGGGGAAGAGGAAGAGGAGCTCACAGCAGGGTCGGACAGGGGGTCAGCGAGCTCGAGGAGGTCCTGGCGGCAACGAATCGACCGGAGAGGGCTCGGGTGCCCGAGGTTGAAGACGAGGGCGAAGACGGCGTTCGGCGGCGTTTGGAGTCGCGTGGGTCAGCGGAGAGGTCCAGGGCGACGAGGCGGAGCTATTGGGCTTGTCGGAGGGGCGAGGGGGTGGCTCTGGTGACGTCTATGGCGAACGGCGGCGAGGATCGCGCTCGGCCATCGCGGGAGAGGGTGAGGGAGACGAGGGGGAGAGTGAGGGAGGATGAGAGGGGGACGTGGGGGTCGATGTGGCATCACTGGACTTCTCCAGGGCGTCGACAGAAGCAGGAGGTGGCCGGCGTGTGGCCGTGGGCGCCGGCCACGCGCTCCTCGTCCTCCTGGCGGGAGGAGGACGACGACTGGCAAGGCCAGTCGGCTGGGCCGAGCCAGGTGGGCTGGGCCAGCACAGGTAAGGCCCAGGTGGGCTTCCCTCTCTCTCTTTTTTTGATTTGTTTCTGTTTTTCTATTTAACTGCAATTGTTGGGCTTTATTAAAAATACTAAAACGTTTCCAAAAATCTTGAAAATAAATGTGGGCTCTGTTTAGAATATTTCCAACAGTATACATTTATTTCCAGAAGTATTTGAGCATTTAAATTATTTTATAGCATTTAAATGCCCAAAATCAAATACTTATGATTTAATTCAATGACCTTCTATTGACCTAGAAAATTGTGCACCAATTTTGCCAGAGGTTCTAACCCAAGACAAAGAGAGTGAACTTTTTAGAAGGGCATTTCAGGTTCATTGAAAAATAATTTTAGTAAACCCTAGTTGTTTTCAGGGGGGGTGTTGGGGGTTCTGTCTTCCCCATTTCAAATTTAAGAGGAATTTAAACATGATGCACACTCTAATGCTTGAACTAACTAGGGTGTGACAACTCACCCCCACTCAAAAGAATCTCGTCCCGAGATTTAGGATCCTCCGGGAAGAAGGTGGGGTACTCGAGTCGAAGACGATCCTCCCTTTCCCAAGTGGCTTCTTTCTCGGAATGGTGTGACCATTGAACCTTGAGAAACTTGATATTATGACGTCGAGTGGTACGCTCGGCTTGATCAAGGATACGAACGGGATATTCCCGATAGGAGAGGTTATCTTGTAGATCAAGCGTTTCGTGGTCCACTCCACGGATGGGATCCGCGAAGCAACGCCTGAGTTGAGAAACGTGGAAGACATCGTGAACTCTGGAAAGATGCAAAGGTAGTTCCAATTGGTAGGCAACTTCTCCTCGTTTGGCAAGAATGCGAAAGGGTCCAATGTAACGAGGAGCCAATTTGCCTTTGATACCGAAACGATGGGTTCCCTTTAACGGAGTAACCCGAAGGTAAGCCTTCTCGTCGACTTCATAAGTCATAGGCTTATGTTTACGATCATATTGACTCTTTTGACGAGATTGGGCTGTTTTCAATTTCTCACGAATAACGCGAACCTGCTCTTCTGCTTCCTGAATCATATCCGGGCCAAAGAGTTGTCTTTCCCCGGTTTCTGACCAGTTAAGAGGCGTTCGACATTTTCGTCCATAGAGAACTTCGAAAGGAGCCTTGCCCAAGCTGGCTTGATAACTATTGTTATAAGCAAACTCCGCGAATGGAAGGCATTTCTCCCAACTCATTCCGAACGAGATAACAGAAGCTCGGAGCATATCTTCCAGAATTTGATTAACTCGTTCTACTTGACCACTTGATTGAGGATGGAAGGCGGTACTAAAAGAGAGACGAGTTCCCATAGCATTTTGGAAACTTTCCCAAAATCGAGAGGTGAAGAGACTCCCACGGTCTGAGTTAATTTCCAATGGAACACCATGAAGAGACACTATTCGGGAGATGTATAAATCGGCTAGCTGGCTAGCGGTGATACTCTCACGAACAGGTAGGAAATGGGCTACTTTGGAAAGTCGGTCGATCACGACGAAGATGGCATTATTCCCTCTCTTGGTTCTGGGAAACCCAGTGATGAAATCCATACTGATTTTATCCCATTTCCATTCAGGAATAGCCAAAGGTTGAAGGGTGCCAGCAGGCCGTTGATGCTCTGCTTTAACACGACGACAAACGTCGCAATTAGCAATGTATTGAGCGATTTCTCTCTTCATCCTAGTCCACCAAAACCTCTGGCGTAGGTCTTGATACATTTTAGTACTACCGGGATGGATGGTGAGAGGGGATTCATGAGCTTCCTTAAGGATCAACTGGCGTAGATGTTGTTTCTTGGGAACCACCAAACGGTTCTCGAAGAAGACAGCACCCCGCTTATCCATGGAAAAACATTTAGCAACTCCGCTAGCAATGTTTTCCCTAATCCGGGATATGCCCTTATCACGCTTCTGGGCAGCTATGATTTGATCCATAAGGGTAGGTTTCGCCACCAGGGTGGATAGGAATCCTCGAGGAACAATGTGAAGATTAAGCTTACGGAATTCCTCATGGAGAAGTGGTTGACTTTGTTGTAACATCAGGTTGTTACAATAGGATTTACGACTTAGTGCATCAGCCATGACATTGGCTTTGCCCGGGGTGTAAGTTATTCCTAAGTCGTAATCCGAGATCAACTCGACCCAACGTCTTTGCCTGAGATTCAAATCTGGTTGGGTGAAGATATATTTCAAACTTTGGTGATCGGTGAAGATCTCGCAACGATTACCGAGGAGGTAATGTCGCCAAGTTTTAAGTGCATGGACTACAGCTGCAAGCTCTAGATCATGTGTGGGATAATTTTCCTCATGTGGGTGTAATTGCCGTGAAGCATAGGCAATTACCTGACGATCTTGCATGAGTATGCAACCTAGTCCTTGTCGCGAGGCGTCGCAATAGATAATAAAGTCCTTGGAGAAATCTGGTGGTACCAGTACGGGAGCAGATGTCAGGCGTCTTTTCAGTTCCTGAAAGCTGAACTCGCACTGTGGAGTCCACTCGAACTTTTTATCTTTCTTGAGGAGTTCAGTTAAAGGTTTAGCAACCTTGGAGAAATTCTCGACGAAGCGGCGGCAATAGCTCGCTAAGCCAAGGAAGCTCCGAACTTGCTTAACCGTCTCAGGTGGAGTCCAATCAAGGACGGCTTGAACTCGCTCGGGATTGACAGCAATACCCTTACCAGAGATTACATGGCCTAGATAGGTCACTTCTGGCAACCAAAATTCACACTTGGAGAATTTGGCATAAAGGCGATGCTCTCGAAGTTTCATCAATACCAGCCTTAGATGTTCGGCATGTTCCTCTTCATTCTTGGAGTAGATGAGTATGTCATCGAGGTATACTACGACGAATTTATCCAAGTACTCCATGAAGACCGAGTTCATTAACCGAGAGAAGGTAGCTGGGGCATTTGTTAAACCGAAGGACATGACGGTGTACTCGTATTGGCCATAACGAGTAACAAAGGCCGTTTTGGGAATGTCCCCGTTTCTGATTTTGATTTGATGGTAGCCCAACCTCAAATCCATCTTGGAAAAGACTGAGGATCCAGCGAGCTGATCATACAGATCGTTGATCCTGGGAAGCGGGTATTTGTTCTTGATGGTGACCAAGTTGACAGGTCGGTAATCCACAACCATTCGATCCGTTCCATCCTTCTTCTTAACGAAGAGGACGGGGCAAGCCCAAGGAGAGGAACTAGGACGGATGAAACCCTTTTTCAAGGACTCATCGAGTTGGTTCTTAAGCTCGGCTAGTTCTAAGGGTGCCATCTTGTAGGGTCTTCTAGAAATTGGAACGGTTCCTGGAACAAGGTCTATCACAAACTCAACATCCCTGTCAGGTGGAACACCTAGCAGTTCTTCTGGAAAGACATCCGGAAAGTCTCGGACTACCGAAACATCCTCAAGGTCTGGAAGGGGGTTGGCATTTAGGGAGTAAAGTTGGCGCTTGGCCACTCGGGTTAAGACATTGACTGTCTTGCCCGATGGGTGAGTAAGTTGAACGGTTCTAGTGGCACAATCGATCTTAGCATAATGAGCTGACATCCAGTCCAAAACCAAGATGATGTTTATGTCCGAGGACTTGAGAGCTATTAAGGATGCAAGGAAGACAGGTCTATCGACAAGAATTTCGTTCCCATGGCTTACTCTAGAAGTTTGCCATCTAGAGCCAGGGGTTTGAATTTCCATGGTAGAGGGCATGTCACAGAATGTCGTGTTATGCAATCGAGCATAGTTCTCGGATATGAATGAATGAGATGCTCTAGTATCAAAAAGAACAGATGTCGGATGGCAGTTAACAAGGAGGGTACCAAGGACGACGTTAGGATCCTCATGAGCCTCCTCGGCTGAAACATAGTTGACATGGCCACGTGCAGTGGTGGCTGGCTTGGCCTAGAATGTTTTTCCCGCGGGCTTACCACGGCCAACAGACTTTCCAGTTTGATTGGAGTTGTTGTTCTGGGGACACTCTCGACTATAGTGACCCGGCTCTCCACACTTAAAGCATGTCACCATATTGGGGCGTGGAGCAGCGTTAGCAGCGGGGCCACCATAGGGCTTGGGTGGTGCAAATTGCTGGCTAGGACGAGGCGCCTCAAAGGATGGCCTCGGAATGAACCTGGGTGGCAGCGCCGTGCTTGGGATCCACACTTGGCGCTTCTAAGCTCCAGAGCCGGATGAAGAGCCAAAATCACGGGAGTGCTTGCGTGAAGCGTCATAATCAGTCTGGCCTGTCTCAGCACTGATGGCTTTATTGACCAACTTCTGAAAAGAGGTGCACTCGTGCAGACGAAGATCGCGGCGAAGCTCGGGGCTAAGTCCCTTGCGGAACCTTGCCTCCTTCTTAGCGTCAGTAGATACCTCTTCAGGGGCATAACGTGCCAGATTCCCAAATTCATGACTATAGGCATCCACAGTCAGTCTTCCTTGGTTGAAGTTGCAGAACTCCTCCCTCTTGCGATCCATGAGACCTTCCGGAATGTGATGCTCACGGAAAGCCTCACTGAATTCAGCCCAAGTAGTAATTTGGCCGACCGGGCGCATAGCTTCAAAATTTTCCCACCAGAGGCTAGCAGGGCCTTCGAGATGGTAGGCAGCGTAAGTAACCTTGTCGGCTTCGGCTACGTTGGCAGAACGTAGCTTGTGGGTGATGCTGCGAAGCCAGTCATCCGCGTCGAGGGGCTCGACGAAATGGTTAAACTTTGGTGGGTACAGCTTGATAAAGTCATTGATTGACACCAAGTCATTTCGCGGATGGCATGCAGTGTTCTGCTCAATCCGCTCTAGCAGGCGGTTAGTCTCACGCTTGTTTCTTTCCGCCTCCAGCATTACTTCGGCCAGAGAAGGCGGGTGAGGCAGATTTTCACCCCTAGCTGCACTGGCTTCCCCCTGCTCCGAGGCAGCAGGGTTGCTGCGGGTGTTGACCATCCTAGGAGAAAACAAGACAACGGTTTATATAAGGATGGCTCAAGCTTAGCAAGGAAGTGCAGAATGTAATGGATAACACGGAATGCAGAGATGTTCATCCGTATGTCATGGTAATATAAAACTGCCATATATACCAACGGTCATACACATCATACATAGTTTAGTACAAGCCCAGGCTACAGTACAACTATGATGAAAGACGTTACATCTCATCAGAGGCATTCCAAGCTCCTATACATTATTTGTGTACACCTCCGGAATTGATTACACACAAAGTCATATTCCACAAGTCATGCAGGACAGTGGAGATACAACTACTACAATACTAGTGGTACTACTACTAACTCAGACAGCTTCGTAGTAGTCCTCATAGAAATCACCTCCATAGCCTGGAAGTTCAACGTGACCATCCGGGAACAGACGGTCCTGAGGAGCCTGTGGACCATAGGGGCTAGGATGAGGTCTTGGACCAACAAACGGTGGCCTGCGGGGACCACGGGGTGGGGTGATGCCTCCCACATCACGCTAATCCACCATGTCTGGCAAAGCAGATCTCACAGGATACAGATCCCTTGTATCCATACATCCAGCTTGCACCGCAGGTGCAAACCGAGTCAATGTAGCCCAATGATCAGCACGGGTATTGAAAAGCTCCAGCCTCAAGGCCCGATTCTCTCGGTCCTTATCTTCGAGCATCTCGGCAGTGGTACGAGCTAATGAGTCCTCCTGAGTGGAGTCAGGATAGATAGCCTGAAGATACCCTTGCGCTCCCGGAAGTGAAGCTGGCATGTAACGGAAGTCGGTGTTCCGAAGCAGGCCAGTCCGGACTCGCATGATGGTCATCATGGAATAGGCAGCATCCTGCACAGCCATCTCAACAGTAACCCAGAGTCCATAGGAACAGTGAAGGGGCTCGGTAGATCCAGGATAAGAAGGAAATATCCTGACGGTGCAGAAATATTGGCTTTGATTAAAGTCTCGGAATTGCTCTTCGACGGTGAATTCGGGATACCAACGGTAACCCGTCTCGGTCATTACCCGGACTAACATAACAGTATGACCGGGCACGTTGAGGCACCGGGTCAGGCGAACCACTTGGTTTTGAACACGGTTGGCCATCTGAAAGCACAACCACAATGCAAAGACATCAGAATTTCTAGGGAAAATTGGACAGCATAACAGTTGTAAATGCTTAGAAAAAGATTTGAGACATCCACAATAGTTCGCAATACCACTCAACAACATCATATCAAGGTTCTGATCCAAATAGCAACATACTAAAATAGTATAAACTGAACTGGGGCTTGTAGCAACAATCCTATAAGCTACTACGGATTAGTAACACGTGAACCTGATAGAAGAAGAGAGCCTAGTCCTTAACCCACGTTGAATGAGAAGAGAATGACTCAGATCAGAGGCATAGGGTAAAGGAGTACAAGAGCCTTACGTTCCCTCCCACAATCAATTCCCCTACATATTACTAAAGCATTTCTAGACTCAACATCGACCAGCTCGGCTCAACGAACCTACAGGCAGTCCGGCTCTGATGCCAACGCTGTCAGGACCCCGATTCCAAGCCACATCGATCTAGCCGGTAACACCTCATATCACTTTGCGGCCTCACGCATGGTATCCCACGGGTGTCGCCTTACCATGGCCCCGGACCATTTGCGCCTTTTGGCTCATGTATATGATAGTGTTGCTAGCATCCATATGACAGAGAACCCGGGCCGACATGGCTAGTCGTGAACCCAAAGCGGCACAGACCTATGGAGACAGGCATACATGAATCACATCGAGCATGTCGGTCATCAGCGAGTGATTCCGGGCTGTATTACTGGGCTAACAGGACTCCGGAAGTCTCCGCGTGACATTTCCCTGAAGGGACAGACATAGGAACGAAGTAAAACACATGTCGTCCAGTCAAGTGTCCTGAACAGTAGTGCTGGGCTAGCAGGACTCCGGAGAACCGGGCTGTAGAGGACTACTATGGCTCGAGGAACACTAGACTACATTTCCCCATAAGAAAGGCTGCCAAGGATAAACAACTAGACTGTCAGATCCCACTCATACCAAGCATTTCAATAATACACACAATATGCCCGATATGAGTACATACAACATGGCATCACAACAAAACTCTACAACTCAAGTACTTTATTTAAAGGCTCCAGAGGGCCATACATAACATGTTCATACAGACAGGGGTCACATGACCCGACACTCAAGTCATACAATCATACAAGCACATGCGGAAGCAACTAGTCTGAGTACAGACACTAGAAAGAAAGAAAGCTTCTCGAAGCCTGTCTATCTACATAGGGCCCTCCATGGCCAGGATCACCACCTAGGTGGCTAGTCACTCGTCGACGTCAAGGTCTATGTAGAACCCATCGGAGGGGGCGGTGTTGTCGTCTGAAAATATCAATTAAGCAAACATGAGTACAAGGGTACTCAGCAAGTCTTACAACAGAACCTACTATAAATGCTTATTCTCAAGAAGGAGGTGGGGTTATTGCAGCAAGCCAGCTTTGACTCTTGGCTAAGCTATCCTACAGAACTCCACCAGTAAAATAGTTTTTGCACACGAGTCCACTACTCACCAACACAATACTCCACCGAGGATCCTCCCTCGTCATCCTACGAGAGGGCCATTCTCGATACTCACACTTATCTTGAGTCTTTTAGTAGTATCCATTAACTTGTCTATGAACTGCATAGGCAACCAAGTAGTCCTTTGCCGTGGACGTGGCTATTCGAATAGTTTTATACCCTGCAGTGGTGTACTTCGTCACACATGTTTCCACCACTTAGCGTCTGCACATGACATGTGCTCGGCAGACTTCAAGCGAAAACCGACGTGGGTGTAGACCACGACCTGACTAACCTCACAAGTCTCTAGTCCAGGTTTATCGCCTATTCAGGTTCCATCCGCAAGGAAATCCGGCCGGGGTGTCCTCAACGGCCCCAAACGATGTGTACATGGTCCCGAGACGCCAAACGGGTGCCCAGCATACCCGACCACAGTGTATCTACCGCATCATAGCCCACCCCTAGGGTCAGCGCTATGCACGGCCGCCAACACATGTCCTACAAACACCAGAAACTAGTTGCAACTCCTGGACAGAGGGCGAGAGGGGACAGTAAGTCGAGCGGGGCATATTTCAGGGCCCAATGTGTGGTAGTAGCTGAATCTTAAATCACGCATACATATCTCAGTTCTTATGGACGGTCTCAATGAAACAACCCACCATGTACTCCTACATGGCCTCTCATTAATACCTTTACCAAAACATGTTCAACACATTCCTCACATTACCGACATATCATATCACTCTAGCCCATCACCCAGATGAACCAGACCTGACACAACTCTAAGCATAGCAGGCATAGCAAGGTAGGAATCACATACATGGCTCAATCAACTCCTACACATGCTAGTGGGTTTCATCTAGTTACTGTGGCAATGACAGGTCATGTAGAGGATAAGGGTTCAACTACCGTAACACACAGTAGTTTGAATCGCGTTGTCTTAATGCAGTAAACCAGAGCAGAAGCAAGAACATGGTTTTGTATCGGAATGATCAATGGGTTGCTTGCCTGTTGTAGTGGTAGTAGGGTACTGCCCTTCAGACGGATACTCGGGGTTATCCTCGGAGGCAGAACCTACCACAAAAGACACACCAAAACATAATCAACACATGGCAATATGCAACAATATGATGCATGCTATGACATGGCAAGATGAAGGTGTCTTGGCCTAATGCAAGCTAAAACAAAAAGGGATGAACTCATTTGCGTCAAAGATTCAATTATTAGCTTATTAAACATGGCTTTATTAGTGCATTACCTCATTCTGCTTAAACAGCAAGGTTAACTTGTTTTTTCATGCATGAAACCATTACATATGGATAGATTGAATTTTTCTGATCATTTTTCATATATAAATCTTTGCATTTCGAGCTATGGTTGATTTTCTATGATTTTTAGAAGTTTTGATTATTTTCTGGAATTTCCTATTAAAGAATAAATCCAGAAATTGAATTAATGCGTCAGCACTGCGTCACTGTGACGTCAGCGGGTCAAAGGCGCCAGCCCAGGTCAAACCTGACTGGTGGGCCCCTTCTGTCAGTCTCTCAGCTAACTAACAGAGTTGGTTAGTGTTTAGTTAGCACTAAATTGGGTTAGTTAGGCTCTGGGCCCACATGTCAGCGAGAGAGGGGTAGTTAACAGCGTGATTAACCTCTAACAGAGTGATTAGCTCTAATTTAAACTAATCTAAATTAGTTAGAAGCCGGCCCCACACATCAGTGTCTCAGATGGAGTCAAACTGGGGTCAAACCCCTGGTCAGCGGGGCTAATCCCGTCGGTGTTGAGTCGTCGGCGAGGCCGAGACGGCGGAGAGCTTCGGATTTGGTCCTCCGGTGACCAAATCGCCGGTGGAGACGTGCTACGCGTAGCTGGGGAGCTGCCGCATCCAGTGGTGCAAGTGGTTAGACACGGGAACGCCGGAAACGACGCCGGCGAGCTCGGCAGCGGCGGTCGGAGTTCGGACGGGGTTGGGTTCGACGCTACGGTGCACAGGAGAAAGAGTTGGTGGTGGCTACAGGCTCCTGGTGCTGCGCTGAGCACAACGGTGAGCTTGGCTTCGAGCCATTGTGGCTCTAGCCACGACGGTGCCATGGCCGGCGGCGGGGAGCTTTCGGGTGCGGTGGAAGTGGCGACTACAGAGGCCAAACGAGCATGGGAGCTAGGGGAAGAGGAAGAGGAGCTCAGAGCGGGGTCGGAGAGGGGGTCAGCGAGCTCGGGGAGGTCCTGGCGGCGATGAATCGATCGGAGACGGCTCGGGTGCCCAAGGTTGAAGACGAGGGCGAAGACGTTGTTCGGCGGCATTTGGAGTCACGTGGGTCAGCGGAGAGGTCCAGGGCGACGAGGCGGAGCTATTGGGCTTGTCAGAGGGGCGAGGGGGTGGCTCTGGTGACGTCTACGGCAAACGGCAGCGAGGATCACGCTCGGCCATCGCGGGAGAGGGTGAGGGAGACAAGGGGGAGAGTGAGGGAGGATGAGAGGGGGACGTGGGGGTCGGCGTGGCATCCCTCGACGTCTCTAGGGCGTCGACAGAAGCAGGAGGTGGCCGGCGGGTGGCCGCGGGCGCCGGCCACGCGCTCCTCGTCCTCCTAGCGGGAGGAGGACGACGACTGGCAAGGCCAGTCGGCTGGGCCGAGCCAGGTGGGCTGGGCCAGCACAGGTAAGGCCCAGGTGGGCTTCCCCCTCTCTCTCTCTTTTTTATTTGTTTCTTTTTTTCTATTTAACTGCAACTATTGGGCTTTATTAAAAATACTAAAATGTTTCCAAAAATCCTGAAAATAAATGTGCGCTCTGTTTAGAATATTTCCAACAGTATACATTTATTTCCAGAATTATTTGAGCATTTAAATTATTTTATAGCATTTAAATGCCCAAAATCAAATACTTATGATTTAATTCAATGACCTTCTATTGACCTAGAAAATTGTGCACCAATTTTGCCAGAGGTTCTAACCCAAGACAAAGAGAGTGAACTTTTTAGAAGGGCATTTCAGGTTCATTGAAAAATAATTTTAGTAAACCCTAGTTGTTTTCAGGGGGGGTGTTGGGGGTTCTGTCTTCCCCATTTCAAATTTAAGAGGAATTTAAACATGATGCACACTCTAATGCTTGAACTAACTAGGGTGTGACACTGTGGCTGTGGCTAGACCATTTTGAGCGGCACGGAGGTACGTATCTCCCGAGTTGAAGGCATCGAATGCCTCTTGGGAGAAACAAGCGTCACGAAGAACAGTCTGGCGACGCCTGTGGTTCATGGCACTTTCCACCTCGAAATTGGTGGCGGACAGTCTATCCGCATCCTCTATCACAGGAGCGCCCAGCGCACGCCTCGTATTTGTGCCTGCCTCCGAATCCGGCCTTGGAACCTGGCTGGTGGAGGCGCGATTAGTAGCCTCTCCGGATATAGTCCGGCGAGCGTTCTTTTTCCTAAAAAGAAGGCATGGGCGTTAGTTTGCCTCTAAGAATAATGTCTTGGAATAAAGACGGCGCGCCATACCGCTGCGCCGGTATCTCAATCCGGACTGCGTGTCTTTTCAGCCTGCCTGGCCTCGCGGCCCCTTGTTGGCTAGTCGCCGCAGGCTCGGCCTTCCGCCTCGCGGACCTCCCCTTTAAAACACGGTTGTTATACGATAATCAAAAACACACAAGGACGAATCCCTTTTCAAAGTACTGGGACTTCGGTCTCAGTTACCTGTGAGGATGGAAGTAGCCCAGGGTAATCGGCCGTAATGGCCACCAAGGCGTTGTCATTGCTCAATTGGTAAAATACCCCATCGATCAGCTCCACAGATATGTCCGGATCCTCTTGGGAGGCCAGGTCAAGGGACCGTTCTGGGTCCTCGGGTTGTGCAGGAGGGCTGTTTATCTCCCTTACAGCCTGGCGCAGCTCCTGCGTTAAAATCGCTAGACTGAATACTTAACTATGGGAATATGAAACGGATGGGCGAGAAAAAGTGTCCGCTTACCCAGCTCTGAGGATTGTACATAGAAAATCCACCCTGTGGGTTGGCGCGGAGGAATTCCTCCTCTTCTCCCTTGTACAAAGTGGATAAGATCTTTATTAGAGCAGCAACCGATTCCGGCCCTTTACGGCCGTAGCGGGTGGCGTCATCCTCCCCGTTGAAATCCCACATGGGGTGGCCTCTATACTGAAGCGGCTGCACCCCCCGCATAATACATGTGGCCATGACCTCGATCATGGTCAATCCGGACCGAGCTAACAATCTTATCCGGCTCATCAGGTAAAGAACGTCCCTGTCATCTTCCTCCTAAGGGCTCCCTGGATGCCAGCTCCGGATAGGGTCCGGGAGGGGGACGTCTTCTATATAAAACCATTCTAAAGGCCAGTCTTCGGACGTCTTCTTTGGGGTTCCGGATAGATATCCAGTCCCGGCAATACGCCACACTTCGGCTCCGCCCACTTGATATATTGACCCCTCCTGAGAACGGGGCACAAGGCAGAACAACTTCTTCCACAGCATGAAATGAGCCTCACAGCCCAAAAACAGCTCGCAAAGGGCTACGAAGCCCACGATATGTAATATGGAGGCAGGCGTAAGGTTGTGCAACTGGAGGCCGTAGAACTCCAGTAGCCCCCGGAGAAACGGTTGAATTGGAAATCTGAGCCCTCTTACCAAATGAGGGACAAGGCATACCCGCTCTCCCTTGGAGGGATTGGGAAGGCTCTCCGCTTGCTCTCCGCCATTGTAGGTGGCGAGCCCGGCTCGAACCGGGACCATGTATGATGGGGGAAGAAATCCCTTGGTCTGAAGCATCACTAATTTTGTTGTGCAGGACGGAACATCTCTCCCAATCTCCAGGCTTGGGGCTAGGGGAGCGAGAGGAGGAGCTACGTCGACCGGCCATTGTCGGCATTCTGGTAACGGGGGTCCCCAGACTTGCCTGCCTGCAGCCTGCGGCGTGGCTCAAAGGGGGGCCCAGCACGGCCCATCTTCATCAACACAGACCCAAGACACTCACGAGGGGCCACGCCTCGCAGGGCGGACGACACGGAGCTTCCTCAGGCACGGCCTCATCAGGCTGGCTCGCGAGGAGGCGGAGAGACCAAAGCGGGGTACCTCACGAGGTGCCCGTGACGCAAGCCATGACGACCAAAGGCGCCAGGCAGGCGCCCGCCGCGCAATGTCCTCCTTTCCTCTTTGGTGCAAAGGGAGCAAGGGCAGGCGAGAGCATCAAGCAAAGGCACCCGTTTCAGTGCAACGAGACCAAGACCAGTCCAACGGCAGGAAGTCATTGTGGAGCCCAAGCCAGCGTCACCACCAGATCCTTTGGCAGGCAAGGACCAACTTTAGTCAGGATAAGTGTACCAGATGTTCCCCTTCAAAATGGCCAATTGTTGGCGCCCTTCCCGCTCAATATTTGGGAGGAGGCCCAGGGCCTTTGCCTATAAATAGGACTAGCCACCCACAGGGTAGAGGGGAGATCGGAGATCGGATCGAAATCATAGAGAGAATCAAGAAGAGAGAGAGAGAGAGAAGGGTGAATGAACTCCTCCTAGCAGTTCATGCCCCCAGCCAAGAACAGACCCTCGCGAGGCTGTTCTTCCTTGTATTGCTCATCATCATCAGCCCAAGAGGCAATCCACCACACCACATACTGGAGTAGGGTATTACACCACAACGGTGGCCTGAACCAGTATAAACCATGTGTCTCTTGTGCTATTCTTTCCATAGCTTAGATCTTAGCGAGGCGGAGGGGTGCAGGTAGGTAGAAGGCGAAATCTCTGTGCGCACCCCAATGTTCGAACCTCAAGGGTCTGCCGGAACCCGAAATCCGACATTTGGCGCGCTAGGTAGGGGTGCGCCGGAATTCGTCTTCCACCACCCCGTTCTCCTCCGATCATCGCGTCCATGTCTGACGCTCGTCAGGCCCGCACCGAGCGCCGGGCTGCTCTTGCTTCCCGCGTCGCCCAGAAGGCTCCTGTCGGCGGGCTTCCTCGCCGTTCCCCGTCACCTGCCGTCAACGCCGCCACCGGCCCGGCGGGGGACGAGCAGCAAGCATCGTCTCAGCATCCGTCCATGCGGCAAGACGGCTGCACCGCTACTCCCTCGCTCATCCCAGCTAGTTCTTCGTCCCGCGCGCTCCGCGCACCCATGGAGGCTCGAGCTGCGCTCATCGCAGCAAATGAGCTCCAGCGCTACCGTCCCGTCGACGACGTCTATGAAGAATGGCTCGACCGCGTCACCGAGCTCGTCCGCGTCGCAGGGGGCTCTCATGCGCCTCCTTTCCGCTGCACCGCACCCCGCCCCGTGCGGGCGACGAAGCTTCGGGGGTGCCCCAGCCGCCTCCTCCTCAAGAAGGTGCCATGGCTCCAAGGCACGTGGCCCCTGGGCGGAACCCACTCCTTCAGGTGCCAGCGCGGCAAGAGCAGAGCTACCAAGAAGTCCCTCGCCCGCAAGAAGCTGCCCAGGTGCTCCCTGCTCCGGCACGTCGCGACCATGTTCCTGCTCCCGCACGTCAAGACCCCGCACTGCTCCCAGCTGCAGCGCGTGGGGACATGCAAGACCAAGCTCTCCATCACCCAAGGCTTCCCGTGGCCGCAGCAGGCTGTCGTGCCTTCACCACCGAGCTACGCAGCGTCGCATGGCCCGGGAAGTTCAAGCCAGACCTGCCTCCTCATTACGACGGCACAGCCGACACTGCAGAGTTCCTCCAGCTCTATGAGCTGGGCATCGAAGCTGCCAACGGAGACGAGAAGGTCATGGCGAACTGGTTTCCCATGGCGCTCAAGGATGGGGCCCGCACCTGGCTCCTGAACCTGGCTCCAGGCACGATCTCCTCCTGGGACGAGATGTGCACCCGCTTCATCGCCAACTTCCAAGGTACTCGCGACCGGCCACCCGCCGTGAGTGACATGCGTCGCATCAAGCAACCACCCGGAGAGACCCTGCAGAAGTACATCCAGCACTTCAACAACGCATGCATCAAGATTCCCAAGGTGATCGAGGAGGCCATCATCTCAGCCTTCTCCGACGGCGTGCGCGATGTCAAGATGAAGGAGGAGCTGGCAATGCATGAAGACCTATGCACTTCCTTGGAGTTGTTCGACTTGGCAACCAAGTGCGCCAGGGATGAGGAAGGGCGTCCCTCCCTCCTCGAGCTACCTGCCGCAGACCCAGAAGAGAAGAAGCCCAAGGCCAAGGATGTGAAGCGCAAGGGGGCTGCCGTGCTCGTGGCAGAACCAGACACCAAGCGGAGCAGAGATCAGCCCGAATCTTCCCAGGGCAGTCGGTACTGTGTGTACCACGACCTCCACACCCACAACACCAACGAATGTCAAGAGCTCCTAGCCGTGCAAGAAGGAAGGATCGGCCGTCGCCCCGACCGCGGTAACCGAAGCTACGGTCGAGGAGGAGGAAGGAACGTAGGGCACTGGGAAGACCGCTGCCCGCGCCAAGGTTGGCACGATCGACCTCGCGAGGATCGCTGGCAAGACCCGCCTCGCAAGGGAGACTGGAGGGATCAGCCTCGCAAGGATCGCCCGCCAGGCAACGCAGGCCTCCCTCCGCTGCCACCGCAGCCAAGGAGAAACGAGGACCGCCATCAGGACGAGGGGGCTGGGGGCTTCCAGGAGCCGCGCGCGATCGCCTGCATCCTGGGCAGGGCTCAAGCCCCAGCCTCTCAACGCATCTTCAAGCAGTTCGCCCGCGAAGTGAATGCAGTCCTCCCCAAGCTCGAAGCCACGCGCCCTCTCAGGTGGTCGGCATGCGCCATCACGTTCAGGTCAGCAGATCAACTCAAGTGTGCGGCCACAGCCGGAGTCCTCCCGATGCTTTGTTCCCTAATCATCAGCAACGTGGTGGTCACCAGGACCCTCATCGATGGCGGGGCAGGGCTCAATGTCCTGTCCGTGGAAACATTCAACAATCTCCAAGTGCCCTACAACCAGCTTTAGCCAACCAAGCCTTTCTCCGGAGTCACCGATGGCGCCACGGTCCCGATTGGGCAGGCCCGCCTCCCTGTCACCTTCGGGGCACGCGACAACTACCGCACCGAGCTCATCGACTTCGACGTCGCTCACATTCACCTGTCGTACAACGCCATCCTTGGGTACCCAGCACTAGCCAAATTCATGGCCGTAACTCACCATGGCTACAACGTCCTCAAGATGCCAGGAAATGGCGGAGTCATCACGGTGCCGTGTGAAGAGAAGGACATGGTGTGTTCCCTGGAACGAGCCTTTCAGGCCGCATCGCTGGAAGACCCGGATCGCGGAAGCAGGAGGCTTCCCGAGACCGCCCCCAAGAAGAAGAAGACATCATCCGGCCCGGCCCCTCAGGAGGCAGGCCCCTCAGGGCCCGCGCCTGCCCAGGGGGAACCTCCTTCCATCGCATAGGAAAGCGCACCCAGCGCCCTCCTCAGGCAGGGCTTAGGGGCTCTCCCCTGGAGGGCCACCGACCTGGCTAAAGTCACGAGGGAGGCGCTTGGGCACCACATGGAGGCCTGTTTCGAAGCACGTTTCCCTCAAGAAGGAGTAAGGAAAGGAGAGCCAGACCCTCAGGAGTTCGTTAGCAAGGCCATTCAGGAGCTACAGGAGTCAAGAGTCATGAAAGGAGGCCACCGCCTACCAGCTGTGGCTCCCCATCCAGGCGAGGATGGTGGGCTGCGCGTCTGCACCGACACACCAGGGCTCAATCGAGTCGCCTCTCTGGAGCTCCTCTGGCTCTCACGAGTGGGGCGCTGTGAAGGTCCACCCCACAGCTACGTTCGCATGCCTTACGGCTTGCCGAAAGCGGCTGCCACGTACCAGCGCCTCATGAGGGGTATCATGGAGGCTCAAGAGGCCAGGCGTTCCGCAGCCCTGGTGGAGATGGAGATGGTCCGCGAGGAGCCACCAGCGCCTCCGGAGCCTCCCGAGGCCTCTGGGCCTGGGGGCTCATGAGGATCGGCTTCCGCAGCCCACCGAGTCTGCTACACCAACACTCCTTCGTCCTCAACATCATCAGGTGACATCTTTCAAGTTTCATTTCCAGCTGGGAGCGCCCCCCAGGGCTACATTATTCCCAGGCCGCGTGGGTTCGTCCCTGCAGCATGTATCCCTTTTATTTCATGTTGTTAGCTTACTTTGTTGGGGGCGCCCCACGAGCTGCATCATCCCCAAGTCGCTCGGGCCAGACCCAGTGATGTCCGCCTTCCCAGCATCTATTTGAATGAATCCACTCCTTCACAGCTAATGTGTTTGACCTAGTTGCCCGCTCAACTGACGCCAACTGACGGAACTGCTCCCAAATGGCACGACGCTTGCGCATTGGTCCGTCCCTGCAACACCGACAAACCTGAATGGTTGAGCTCTGGCCGCGGCAGCCCCGCATGGTGCCACCTCGTCAAGCCTTCAATGCCTCATCGCCCCTCGGAAGCAACCAACGGCTGACTGTCAATTGTCACGGCAACCCCTCGTTCTTTATATGATAGGTCTACAGGATCTCCTAAAGGAACTGCGTTAGGCAAGGCCCTTGCGGTGTCTCCTTCACTCTCATCCGCGCGAACCGCTTGCACGTTAAAGGGGGGTGCCTGAGCATCGGACTTAGGGCTCCTACTGGCTCTCCAGCCCTCACCCTCTGGCCTTGTCCACGGCATCGCGACCTGGCATACCAGCGACGGCTGAGACTCGCTCGAGGGCCGGGACCCGAGGACGTAGAGCAGAAAGGGGAGAAAAGGCGAGAGGGGAGGGACACGCGAGGACCTCGCCGAGCAACCTCGAGCCTGCCGATGCACGGACCCAGCGACACACCAGAGAGCGGTCCCTGATTCTCGAGATAAGTCACCACCCGGAAGCACCAGCTACCGTGGCACCATCCCCGCACCTAATGCAATCCCGTGTTAGCGACGCTGCTCTCCTTTATCACCGAACGACGGCTGCTTGAGCGCCAAAGGGGACCTCCTGAGCATCGCGACTCAGGGGCTCTTACCGGACCCCGGGTCGCTCACCTCCTGGCCTTGACCACGGCATCGCGACCTGGCATACCAGCGACGGCTGAAGCCGCCTTGGGACTGGGACCTATCGGCGCAGAGCACCAAGCCCTCGTGAGGTTCGAAAGGGAGAACTGAGCTAAGACGGAATGAGCAACTCGCACAATATTACGACAAGGGTTATATTAACAAAACAGGATCACAGGCACCTTACAAGCCCCCATGGGACACGTCTTTGATTCCTCGCAGGGAACAGATCCTAAAAGGACGCTAACTACATGCGCCCCTGCAAAAGACACCATCATCAATAGTGGGCCGTCAAGCACCGGCGCCAACCCCATCTAGATCAGAGTCGGCGACGACCTGACGAGCCCGCCCTGCTCCAGGAGCGGCGCCGGCTCGGTGGCTCGTAGTTGTCGTCGCTCGTCTCCGGAGTCGCGAAGAGCTCACCGGAGTCGCTGGAACCTCCGACGCCTCCGCCGCCTGAGGAGCCGCTAAGGGAGCGGTCGGCGGGTCCAGTCCTCGCCGTAGCAGGGTCCCGACCACCTCTCCCAAGGCAGCACTCCAGCCGGCGCCCGTTAGCATCGAAGACCTTGAAGAACATCACCGAAGCACCGTCGTACTCCAAGTGGATCGCGCAGGCGCCTCTTGTCCTGCAAACCCGGGAGATTTCGCTCCAGCCTCGAGTCATGAAGACATCGCCCGGGGCAACGACCACGACCTCTGCCTCGGTCGCGAGGGTGCTGCAGCCGGCGTGCTGCAGCCAAAGCTTCAGGAGTTCTCCCTGTGGGATGATGGAGGCGAAGAAGGGAGGAAGGCGAATCCAAGACTGAGGAGGCATGGCGGCGTGGAGCACGAACTCTCGGGAGGAGCCCTCGGTGTGGACCCCAGGGGAGACGACCCACACCTTCGTGACCCGTCGGTGTCAATGGCGGTGCCGCCCGTGGCGATCGGCATCGACTCCTTCAGAGCCCTCGGTGTGGGCGTACAAGGGAAGCGGGAACCCCAGCGGTGGTCACTCGCACTAGGGCCTCGACACCACCTGATGGGCCCCCTCGTCCCGGCCATGGAGGGCGAGCCGTTTCTTCGGCGGGAGCGGGTCTGGTTCCTCTCGGGGAGCCTTTCCCTTCTCTGCCGCCGAGAACCGGCGGATCGGAGCCATCACAGCAAGACGGAGCAAGGACCGGGAAGAAGGAGAAGCAAGAAGGGATGGACTGGAAGGGCGCGCGCCGTTCCGTACTTATGGCCGGCGAAGGCCAACCGCCGACCTCCACGATCGTAGGTAATCATGACCCGCTTTGCATGCAGGGACTTGTCCAATCCATGCAGTTGCCGAGGCGCCGTGGGCAAGTGGAGACGCCCACGTCCAATCAACCAGTCACGCGGCGCCCAAGGCCGCAGGCTGTTAGGGCCCGCGGCGCTTCGCTCTTGCCCTTTTGCCTCCCTGCACGGCCAAGTTCGGCCGCGCCTTGGGCCCGGGGGCTACTGTCGGCGTTCTGGGAACGGGGGTCCCCAGACTTGCTTGCCTGCGGCCTGCGGCGTGGCTCAAAGGGGGGCCCAGCATGGCCCATCTTCATCAACACAGACCCAAGACCCTCGCGAGGGGCCAAGCCTCGCGGGGCGGACGACACGGAGCATCCTCAGGCACGGCCTCATCAGGCTGGCTCGCGAGGAGGCGGAGAGACCAAGGCGGGGTACCTCACGAGGTGCCCATGACGCAAGCCATGACGACCAAAGGCGCCAGGCAGGCGGCAGCCGCGCAATGTCCTCCTTTCCTCTTTGGTGCAAAGGGAGCAAGGGCAGGCGAGAGCATCAAGCAAAGGCACCCGTTTCGGTGCAACGAGACCAAGACCAGTCCAACGGTAGGGAGGAAGTCATTGTGGAGCCCAAGCCAGCGTCACCACCAGATCCTTTGGCAGGCAAGGACCAACTTTAGTCAGGATAAGTGTACCAGATGTTCCCCTTCAAAATGGCCAATTGTTGGTGCCCTTCCCGCTCAATATTTGGGAGGAGGCCCAGGGCCTTTGCCTATAAATAGGACTAGCCACCCACAGGGTAGAGGGGAGATCGGATCGAAATCATAGAGAGAATCGAGAAGAGAGAGAGAGAGAGAGAGAGAGAGAGAGAGAGAGAGAGAGAGAGAGAAGGGTGAATGAACTCCTCCTAGCAGTTCATCCCCCCAGCCAAGAACAGACCCTCGCGAGGCTGTTCTTCCTTGTATTGCTCATCATCATCAGCCCAAGAGGCAATCCACCACACCACACACTGGAGTAGGGTATTACACCACAACGGTGGCCCAAACCAGTATAAACCTTGTGTCTCTTGTGATGTTCTTTCCATAGCTTAGATCTTAGCGAGGCGGAGGGGTGCAGGTAGGTAGAAGGCGAAATCTCCGCGCGCACCCCAGTGTTCGAACCTCAAGGGTCTGCCGGAACCCGAAATCCGACAGCCATGATGGAATGGATCTCTGTCGGATGCACTTCGATGAAGGCTCGCCAAGGGAGGATGGTGTGATTTGGATCTGAATCCTCGTCTCTTTAATAGGCAGCTCATTCACACAGCTAGGGGGGTAAATGTAAAAACACCCTGGTTCTTCACATTGCTCGACACGTGGAAAGTGGCCATCATTGGGCGTGGAAGCCAAGGAGCGCAACATTCACAAGAAACCGGACACTATTTAAACAGGTACACAGAATTTGGAGAGGAACCCGCCTTGCAATGTCGAATCCAATCTGCACGCCGGACTCATCGTCATTGAAGCCTGGTTCGGGGGCTACTGAGGGAGTCCTGGATTAGGGGGTGTCCGGATAGCCGGACTATAACCTTTGGCCGGACTCTCGAACTGTGAAGATACAAGATTGAAGACTTCGTCCCGTGTCCGGATGGGACTTTCCTTGGCGTGGAAGGCAAGCTTGGCAATACGGATATGTAGATCTCCTCCCATTGTAACCGACTCTGTGTAACTCTAGCCTTCTCCGGTGTCTGTATAAACCGGAGGATTTTAGTCCATAGGACGAACAACAATCATACCATAGGCTAGCTTCTAGGGTTTAGCCTCTTTGATCTCGTGGTAGATCTACTCTTGTACTACCCATATCATCAATATTAACCAAGCAGGAGTAGGGTTTTACCTCCATCGAGAGGGCCCGAACCTGGGTAAAAAAATGGTGTCCCTTATCTCATGTTACCATCCGCCTAGACGCACAGTTCGGGACCCCCTACCCAAGATCCACCGGTTTTGACACCGACAACAGCGGTCAAAATTATCCTTAGAGGACTAAGGAAATATTTCTCGGTTATGGAGGTGATAAAAGAGTTCGTCGTAAAGAGTTACGTCGATACAAGCTTTTGACACCGATCTAGATGACTCTAAGTCTCGATCTAGATACATATTGAAAGTGGGAGCAATTAGCTAGAGTAGCTCTGTGCAAAGCATTGTAGACATAGAAATATTGCAAAATACATACGGCTCTGAATGTGGCAGACATGTTGACTAAATTTCTCACAAGCAAAACATGATCACTCTTTGGGTGTAAATCACAAACAACACATCTCTTTGATCTGAAGAAATACACTAAGAGATCAACAGCAAGGTACGACAGTGGTCACACGTCTATTGACTAAAGACTGAATTAGGGTCACACGATTTTGTTTTATTTTGGTATTGTCCGATCTACGCCAGATGGCTTGATGGCCGGCTTGTGCCTCCCAGCTAACACTGTTAGGAATCTTCCCCGAAGAGCCAGCGACCAACGGCAGATCAGCCTGCCTCCGCCGTCCGTGGCCTCGGCCAAAACCCCGCTTCCCATCCCACCGCACTGCCGTGGTTGCGCTGCCCCCAGGCCAATCCACAAAGACTCCCCGTCATCTAGATCCGGTGGCGGCAGTACCTTCAACCCACGCCACTCTAATATAGCCTTCTAAGAGCTGCTTCCGCGGTGAACTTGCGGCACCGCACCCTTACGATAGACACCAACCAACCGGCATCCTAGGAGCTTCGCCGCCTCGACGGGTGTTGCTTCCCATTGGGAATCAATTGGCCCAGAATAAAAATTCAGAAAACTAACGCCTAAATAAAGTGATTTGACATGAGGGTGTGACCTATCTGGTGGCATGGTGAAGTAGGCAGGTCCAGCTGCCGAGTCGGTGAGGCCGGCGCGGTTGCGGTGGCGACCGACGGCAGGGAAGAAATGATGTCGCGATGGTCGACGGATACGGGGAAGCAGCGCGGGGACTCTGGACGGATCCAAAGTTGGAGCCCCTGCGGCGCCGTGAACAACGGCGGGGGTGAATTGGCTCCAATACGGTTCACGCGGCCGTCGTCGAGGCAGCTCCAGCAGCACGGAGTAAGAGGCACACGACCTAGTGCACGACGGTAAATGGACAGCGTCTCCGGTATTAGGGAGGAGGGCGGCTGTGAAATTGGTGCGATGGGGGCGCCATGGAGGAGGGGCTGAGGTTTCGTAGCTCGGGAGAAGGGAGCTTCCGGGGAGAAGGTGATTTGGCGCCAATGAG